>NW_005054591.1:507525-508744 GCF_000277835.1 Geospiza fortis | reverse complement strand
TGAGAGCCCAAGGAGGAGGAGCTGCTCCCCTGAGCTGCAGGTGCAGTCCCAGATGTGCACTGGCCCAGCAGAACCTCATCCCAAAGGCTGAACTCTGGACCTTTGGCAGGGAAGGGAGGAGAGTCAGGCTGTGAGGGCCTGAATGGTGCCCTTGGAGGGCTTGTCTCTCTCCAACTATTATAGAAAAGAAACAAACCTTGAACAGCACCACAAAACAACAACAACAACAAAAAAAAAAAAAAAAAAAAAACCAAAAAAAAACCCAAAAAACCAAAACACCCACATTAACGCTAGTATTTGAGACAGCAGGGTTGGATTCTTTTCCTTAAAAAAAAAAAAAAACCAAAAAAAAACCCCAAAAAAACCCACAAAACCCCAAAAACAAAACCAAACCACCCCAAAATATTTGTGTATAGAGAATCCCAGAATGGTTTGACTTGGAAGGGACCTCACAGCCCACCCAGTTCCACCCTTGCCATGGGCAGGGACATCTTCCACTGTCCCAGGCTGCTCCAAGCCCCATCCAACCAACCTGGCCTTGGATATTTCTAGGGATGGAGCAGCCACAGCTTCTCTGGGAAATCTGTGTCAGGTCTCACCACCCTCACAGGGAACAATTTGTCATTATCTCTCTCTCTCTTTATGTGTATATATATATATATATATACACACATATATATGTATATTTGACCTCACCTTGCTGATGGGAGCCAGAAACTTGAAATAACAGAACAGGTTCCATTTTCAAAATTAAATGATTGTCTGGGTGTTAGAACAATTTATTGTTTCATGTTTCTGGTTATCAAAGAGCTTTTTCTACCTACATAGGGTAGAGGAAAGAAAAATCTAATTTATTTTCTGTAGCTCATAAAAGGAAGCTCCTTTCCCCATGGCAGGACTTCTTCCTGTCAGTTAATAAGCTCTTACAGCCAAACCTATTAGGAGCACTTTTAAGTGCTTGCCAGCATGGTTTAATTTGCAGTGCCCCAGTGTCTGTTCCCACCCTCTGACAACTTCAGGTTGACACAATTGTTAAACCTTTAAGCTGCAAATAATTACAGTTAGTGTCTGATCAGGGACACATTTATACATCATCAATATCAAAAGTCAGTGCCATGGGGAGCTGCTGAGGGAGCTGGGGAAGGGGCTAAGGCTGGAGAAAAGGAAGCTCAGGTGGGACCTTCTGGTTCTGCAAAACTTCCTGATAGGAGGGGACAGC
>NW_005054591.1:501595-507000 GCF_000277835.1 Geospiza fortis | reverse complement strand
GCTGGACATCAGCAGCAATTTCTCCATTGAAAGGGGGGTCAGACATTGGAGGTTTGGAGTCCCCATCCCTGGAGGTGCCCCAAGGAACATGGCACTCAGTGCTCTGGGCTGGAGATCAGGCACAGTTTGGACTCTATGCTCTTGGAGGGCTTTTCCAGCCTTAATGATTCTGTGATTTTCTGCACCTTGGAGAGAAATAACAGTGTAAATTCTGTCATCCCTATCCAGTGTCAGAGCTTATGAGAGAGAGAGCTCTGTAATTAATGTATTTCTTTCCCAGCTGTATTTCTTTTCTTTCCCTTTTTATAAAAGACTCTCATTCCCAAGGTGGGCACAGCTAAAGGTGGGCTTATAACGTGTCATTAGAAGCTTTAGACCTTGTGCCTTGCAGGCTGTTATTACTGTTCAGTGTGGGAGAACAGATGCTATTTTACTGGAAAAGCAAAACTGCATTAAATTGACAGCACTTTAATTTTTCATGGTCGTAGCAAGAATCCTTACTTCCTATTTTATTTGCATTTTTATTACTGAGGAGCATGGTGACTGAGCTACCTGGTGGTTTTGTCAGTGCTGCTCATCTAGTCAGGCTCTGACCATCCAAGTAGCAGCTGGACTATGAATATGGATCATTTATTCATATGACAAACTTTCGGTACAGGATGCCGAATAGATGGAGTCTTCCTGCGGTTAGTGACCTGGAGAGCAGAGGGCAGAATGAAGTGTTCTGAAGTGGAACACTCCATCAAGGCTTTCATTTTTACCTAGAAGTGGTTCTTGTCTTGTTGACATTCTTGCCCAGACCATTATTTGCTGATTTGGAGCACTGTTTAGGCAGTGTTTGATGTGGGTTATTGAAATCAAAGATGCTGATATTGAAAACCATCCAGATTTTGGTGTTTTCCTGGTATTCTCAGCCAAGAGTCCTGGTAGGCTTCAGAAAACTCAGGGATTTTACTTTTCCTTTTTAGATTTAGCTTACATTAAAAGTTACTAAGGTATCTGATTGCCTCTGACCCCCTTCCTACAGAGGGACATAATGCTGACTTATATATAAAGGTGATATTTCTGTTGTTCAGTCTAGAAAAGATTGACTGGAATGTTCTTCAAATGTGCAAAAAATCCCCCAAACAAACCCAAAAAACTCCTCAAACTATAGAGGGGGGAAATTCTCTTGTGTGTTCTAGACTGGGCTAGCAGAAATGGTGTTAAATAAAGCATAGAGGTTTAATTAATCTTCTGCAAAAGCTTTCCACTGATGAACCAAGTGAAGCATGGGCTTGTCATGGCTGGGGAGCACAGGGTGCCTGATACTGGGGGTTCTTTAAGAAAGTTGAGCAGGGATTTGCTTGAAATCCTTCCCTGTGAGGGTAGCTACTCTTTCCTCCATGGATATGTATGGCTGTGTAGTTATTTATAGCCAAAATGTCTGTCCTCCTGTGAAATTGTGACAGGAATCGGTAAAAATAGAAAAAAAACTTGTGATGCTTCAGGGCTGCATCAAGAAAAAAGTCTGGAAAGCCACGAGTGTGATCCCTCACTTGGGTGAGCACCATCTGGAAGGGTCAGTCCCACTTCTCCTGATGTGGCTGATGATCCTCAGGGAGCCCCTCTGGGGCACTGCTGACTGGTTTCACTGGAGGGGCAGGTGGGTGAACTGCAGCAGCACAACTGTGCAGGAGTTCAGAGTAAATAATTGAAATGTCTCATGGCCTTAAACTCTGTGAACCTGTGAAGGATTCAGTTTGCTGCTGATGGGAGCAGCAGTGCTCTGGAGATGTTCATCCCTGTGCCTCGAGGGTGCCCAGGCAGTTCCAGCCCCTCGGTCTCTTTGCTACAATTATTTATATTTATAAAAAGAGTGAAGTGCCTGCAGCACTTTGCCCAAAATGGTAATAAACACTCCTCAACAATGCAAAAGAGTTTCTTTTGATAAGATCATTTTAAAAGGTAACTGCTTATGATAATACAATTTATTCGTAATGGCTTGAGGGCAAGCTAGGATGGAAATGAAGCATGTCTTCCATTAGAACCATACAGAAACAAACTAATAGGCTGCAGAGAGAACCATTTGTAATGTTACTATAATTCACATGATTCATTAAACTGAAATGGAAAATGATAGCATTTCCCCCTGAAAAAAAATCCGTATGGAATTACATGCTGAGATCACTTAGCTGAACTATTTTATTGACTAAGCATCTTGTTGTGCTGATGTGGAGATTACAGAGGCCTGCAGCCATTTATTTTTTGGATTTCTAAAATTAGAACTCCTTTTTCTTATGGGATTGTTGGGATGTGTTTCCTCTCTGGCTGTGGCTGAGGGGCTGCTCTTGGGGCATTTCCTGGCAGTGGGAATTGCTGGATCCTTGGAAATGTGCTGCTGGTGCTCACCCTCACAGGTCACTGCAGGGAAGTGAAGGATTGAAGGGCTTTGAGGCAGTAAAAGGCGCACAAGTGATGGGTTTTTAGCAGCTAGAGATAAAAACAGAGTTGCTTTCCAGGTGATTCGTGTCTTTGGGATCTGGAGAAGTTTCTCTTGACATGCACACTCAGCCCTCCCTAGAATGTCACCTGTGATTAATGTCAGCAAACACGCTGTGCCATTTAAAGGATTTTTGGAAAACAGCACATTGAGCAGGTTTTAATGCTGATTTTTTGACAGCCTTCACGTTTGGCCCTGACATCCTGCAGAGGAGACTCTGTCTTCCACTGGCCATTTATCAGAAGTATCACAGGACAGAGAAAGAATATTTTAAATGAGCTCAGGATGACCTCAGAGTGGATTAATGTATTTGGGAGGACTGATCAACCTGACAATCTCACATTCATCAGCGTGAAATCAATCTGAAAGGTACAATGGATTGTATCTACTTAACTGTTGATAGAGGATGCCAGAACTGACAGAATAACCTGGCACTTGCTATTTATTGCAGAGGGATGCAGAATACTTGCCTGTATACATAAACATCTCTTCCCTCTTTTACAACACATTGCATGGCAAGAAAAACTAATGGCAGTCTGGGATAACTGGGCATTTTCTGACAGACCCACACATCTCTTCAGTCATCTGTAATTCCAGTGAATTCCCATATCATGCAACAAAGGAAAGCAGGAGCTTTCCTTCATTCCAGTGATGGAATGTAACTCTTGTGCCAGCGTCATTTACATTTTGCTTTATTAGACAAAAGTCAAGTAATTAATCAGTTGATTGCTTAATTCAAAATTCAGTCAATTGCAATTGAGGCTTTATCACTCTGCTTTCCACATGATGAGATCTGGTTGATAAATTTGATTCTGTTTTGGTTGTCTGGCTCTAAATAAAGTGAGTTTGGGTACAGGCAAGCCACAAGTTTCAGGTTTTGTGTGTGAGTAGAAATTGAAAAATTGGGCTGTGAGCAACATTCCACAGGGAGGCTTTCAGACAACCCGGTTGGATTTCAGAAAGTGCACTCAGGGTTGTGTTTTCAGAAATGCTGAGCTGATGCTGGAGAGAGGGAATCCCATCAATCCATACAAATATCTCCACAGGGTGCCAAGAGGATGGTGCCAGACTCTTTTCAGTGGTGCCAGTGACAGGATGAGGAGCAACGGCCATAAACAAAAATACAACATTTCATCTCAATGTGAGGAAGAACTTCTCTTCGTGGTGTGGGGCTGAGCACTGGAACAGGTGTCCAGGGAAGACATGGAGTCTCCCTTTCCAGAGACATTCCAACCCCACCTGGACTCCTGCTCTGGGTTCCTGTGGTTGTGTCTTGGCAGGGGATTGGACTGGATGATCTCCAGGGGTTCCTTCCAACCCCAGCCATTCTGTGATTGTGTTTGCTCCACTTGTTTCAGCTCAGTTTGGGTGAATTTACTTGTGAAAGGTCAGATCCTGTATTTCCAAGTGGGCAAAGCTTCCCTGCTCTAGACAACACCCACATATTGTAAAATACACCCAAGCCCCTGTTCAGTCCCACAGGGAGGAATCAGGGCTCTCATCCAGAGCTACTTCTGGGCAGAATTTCTGCCTTTGTGCCCATGCCCAGAGGTGCCTCGTGCAGCCAAGGAGAGCACTGGGAGCAGGTGGGTGCAGGCAGAAGGGTGAGCATGAGGGGCTGTGAATTCCATGAATTGTTGGGTCCATCTCCAACTTGGCCATCAGTGCCTCTGAGCAGCCCTGAAGCAAGAGCAATACAGAAGAGACTTAAATTTCTGCTACAGAGGAGACCTAAATTCCTGCTTTTAAGCAAATTGAAGTATGAGTACGAAGAACAACCAAATGTGTGGCTTTGGAGATGCTCACTTCCCCGTGAAGAATATGCATTCAGTGGTCTACTACCTGCAAAGTCATAAATCTGCACTCCAGCCTGGATTCCCCCTGTAAGCTCCAGCAGAAGCTGTCATTTCTTATTGTCTAAACAATTTACAGCTGCCTTAAAAGGGTGTCTCAGCAATCTTGACATCTCGACTTGATCATAAATTCAGAGCTATCGTTGAAGGAAATGCTTTTCCCTTTAGATAAGCAGGCCAGTGGAAATCTCCCCAGCCTGAGCTGCAGGAGAGTGGCTGTGTCTGCCCCTTCCCTGGGCTCTGCAGTACCAGCCAGACAGGCCCATGGGGCTTGTCCCCTCCCCAGGGCCAGGGGCAGGTACAGGACTGCTGCTCTACCAGCAAGTATTTCATTATCAGCTTGTATTGCTTTAAGAAACTCTCCACAGTGGAATTGTAATCGGGTAAACCTGGGGCCCATGAAATGAGATTTTCAGTTCTGTGAGTTAGCAATAGGTGTGATACATTAAAGCAGATTTACTCCCCAGGTGAGGGAGATTTTTATGAGAAATCTGATAAATTAAGCACAGAGATTTCTGGTACAGAGCACAGCTCACCTGCTGACCCACTACCCTTGTTTGGCTTTTTCATCTGCTGGATGTGTTTGAGGGAGTGCTCCACAAATAAAATTAGCCATGACATTACTGATACTTTTCTGCAGTGGCAAGGCCAGGGAAATTATTCTTGAAGATGTGTGAGGTTGTAAGAAGGTGAAACTGCAAGGATAGTGTTCCCAGTGTTCATTCCAGGAATAAAAATGGGGGTCTGGAGCATCCTGCTGACATCAGGAACATCTGCTCAGGCTGCTTGGCACTGGTAGAGCAATTCATTCTGGATCCCTGGCGCTTCCACAACCCTGCCCCTGCTTCCCAGGAGGCAGGAGAGGTTTTAGGTGTGCCAGGACTGTGAGCTGTGGTGCAAGGAGCAGGTGTGACCTTGCCCTGACGCTGCCCTGGGTGTCCTGGGGCAGTGCCAGCCCCTGTGTGGGTGTGTCCCCACAGCCAGCCCTGTCCTGCTGCTCCTGTGGGGACAGCTGGTGCCTTTTCTGGCTACTTAAAAACAGAGGCCAGACAAAATTAAGGGAATAATAA
>NW_005054591.1:484847-501445 GCF_000277835.1 Geospiza fortis | reverse complement strand
TGTTGTGTCTGCCCAAAATGGGAAAGCAGCAGCTCACACTGAGTGTGGAGTTTGGAGTTACACACTAAAGAATTACAGGATTACAAATATATGAAGAATATAAAAGCTGAAATCCTAAGGCCTCACAGCCAGATACACTTGGCACCAGGACTTGTCCAGTGGGGCATCAGAGAGTGCAAAGGCCTGGTGACATCAGTGAATTTCTGCTCATCATCCAAAAAAACACTGGGCTTTCTGGATTTCCACCATTTTTATTTTCTTCTTTCCTTTGCTGTTATTACAAATTTTCTTCTTTATTGCTATTTTTCTCTCTCTCTTAGCCTTCCTGGGCCCTTGTGCCCTTTGCCAGGTTTCTCCAGGTGTGGCACAGATGGGGTCAGGGGGGTTCAGTGTCCAACAGCCGCGGTCTAGCCAAGCCCATCTCTGGTGTGACACCACGGGGACAGCTCCAGTGTTTACCTGTCAGCCCATTTGGCCCTGCAACCACCTGAAATAAAGGGTCAGGAAGAATAAAGTGGCTGTTTTGTGCTCTCTGTGCTGCCATGAGCCTTGCAGGAGGGTGGCTGTCCTGAGGCACAACTTTGGTGTGGAATTGTTCCATGCAGAGGGAACCTAGCAGGAATCCCCAGCTGCACTGGGCTTCATGCAGCTGAAAAGCACATTCCTTACACAGAATAGCTAGAAATTCTATTTCTGTGAGGGGTTTTCACAGCCCTCTGGGTGAGATTCACAGCTGGGCTGGCAGTAAATGCAGAAGGAAACAGGATGGTGCAATACTGACCACAGTGACAAGTGTCACTGGAGAGAGCTGGCAGGCGTGTGACCATGGATAAGTTATGGGGGCAACCAGGCAGCAGTTCATGGAGAATCCTTGAAATCACTTCTGTGTGATTCCAGAGGGGGAAATGAGCCTTGTTTTGTGTCTGTGAGCTGGGTACAAGGGTACCTGTAATTACCCTGTGCAGGTGGGGGTGGGGCACTGCCCCTCACAGCTGTGAGTGTTTGTGCTCACTGCACACAGACCACTCCAGCTACGTTCATTTATTCCAAGTTTTTAATAAGATGTAATTGGAAAGGACTGCTACAAGATCTGCATGTGGATTTGACATTTAAGGATATGATTAAGTGAAAGCTGCTGAGGTCATTGCTTGACTAAATTGGCTTAATGAATGTTGATTACACTGTACAAGTTAATTTAATTTAGTGAGATTTTTATCTTCTGGATTGGGTATCACCTTCTGTTCTGTTATTGATTGAAATATGGGAGGATGCCAGGACTGGTTGTGTCTGAGTTGATAGGTCACTGCAGCCCTGGGAGCAGGGGGTGTGTGTTCCAGGAGAAAGCCTTTTTCTCTCAAAAAAACTCCTCCAGGACAAGGAAGGGCTGATGCAATGCTCAGATTCTCCCAGGAGCTGCCCACGCAGACTTTTTTGGGCTGTGGTTTGTGAGTGTGTCACTGATGTGCTGCTGCCTTTGGACAGCTGTGAGAACAGCCTGGCCAGAGCTGCCTCTGCTCATACAACTTTCCTGGCTGGTGGGCAGGAATCTGTCTGTGCAAGGGAGTGAAGAGAACAAAGTCGCCTCCACAAAAAGGCTGCAGGAAACTTTAGTCATGAGGAGATGAATTTGTCTGAGTGTGTCTTGTGCAAGGCTGTGCTGCCCTGGCCACAGTTTCAGGGTGGTGAGGCTGGAGCTTTGCTGGCTGACACGTGTCCCTCTGGTGTTTTGGGCAGGAGAGGAGATTTCTTTCCCTCCATCCCTTTGCATTCCCATGTTTCTAGAGCCTTCCCTGTTGCTTCACCCTGTAACAATTCACTTGTGGGGAATTTTGGAAGGAATTTGAGATGGCACCTCTGAATTGTTTTTGATGATATGGTTTATTTTCTTACCTTCTACATAGGCAGGAAGGGTGAGTTCAGCTCACATCTTTACTGCATGGTTCAGAAGGTCACAAGACCCCTAGTTAAAAGACATTTTAAGGAGTTATTGACCAATAAAACACTGCTAACAAGGATATTTAGGTTTTTGATCCAATCCTTAAATATTCTGTCTTATGGACCCATGCTACAGTGTAAGCTTTCTTAGCCAATCATGTTATGACACACAAACCTACAGTACTGCATTCTTATTTTCTTGTTTACCTCTGTAACTACCTTTATTTTTTCTATATATCAAACTTAAAACTCTAAACTTTACTTAGCTTAACGTGTCTCTCCTTGAAACTATAAATCCATGTTCTTGATTCTAGCACCTAAGTTTGGGAGCCTTTTCCAAGGTCTCAGATCAAATCCTATGTTTAATTCTAAGCTTTGGCTTCCAGCCCCAAAGTTCTGAGAGTTCCTTGCACTTTGGATTCCAACACAGCCTGGGATGGCAAAGGAGCCTGGAGAGCCCAGGGTGTCAGGGCTGTGACACTGCCAAGGAGCCCCTGCCCTCAGCACAGTGCATGGGGAGCTGTGCTGGTGCCTTTGGAGAGAGCAGCTCCTGAGGGAGCCGTGCTCCATATGGAATGTTTCAGTGGCATATGCCCTTAATCCTGTGTGTTGAATTATTCAGCACTTTGGAATAATGAATCACTGAACAAAGCCTGCCTGTGCAGCTCCACAGGCCTTGGGCTGCCTGCTGCAGCAATCCTGGCCAGTGCTCCTGGGTGGGAGCTCTGCAGCTCAGGGTGGGGCTCTGCTGGAGCTGTGATTCCAGGAAAAACTGGGATTCCATTTTTTTGGGCCATTGCTTGTGGCTGCTAGAGCAGCACCTTCCAGCTGGCTGCCCAGGAATGCTCAGAGGAGCAGCTCTGGCTCAGGCTGCTCCTCTCTGCCATGTAGATCTGCTAGAAGGTTGTTTGGTTGGAAAAACCATCCAAGATTGAGCCCAGCCATTCCCCCTGCACTGCCAAGGCCACCACTAACACACATCCCCTAGTGCCACATCCACACGTCCTAAATCCCTCAAGGGATGGGGCTCCACCACTGCCAAGGTTTAACAATCCTTTTTTTGAAGAAATTGTCCCCAATATCCAACCTAAACTTCTGATGGTGCAGCTTGAGGCCATTTGCTCATATCTGTCCCTTGTCTCCTGCCAGCAGAGCCCAACATCCCCCTGGCTGTCCCCTCCTGTCAGGAGTTGTGCAGAGCCAGAAGGTCCCCCCTGAGCCTCCTTTTCTCCAGAATGAGCCCCTCGAGCTCTGCCCATACTTTCAGACTATTTTACTCTATGTCAGTATTGCCATTCTTGTGATCTTTTGAGATTCCCATAATTCTACTGCTCGTGAACTGGATTTGGAATTCCTGCCCACAGCCCAGCTCTGGTGTCGCAGGCGTGGCCCTGTGTGGAACCTCACCACGAATCTTTTGAGGGCTCAGAGGTGCCACAGGATGGATAAGGAGGGCAGACAGCCCCTGCTGCAGAGTCCCCTGCTCCTCCCCTGCCTCTAAACCACGATGTCCCTGGGCAGGCAGGTGAGGGGGTCCCTGAGGAGCAGCCCTGGGCAAGCAGGAGCAGAGCTGGGCAGTGCTGGGCTCCGCAGAGCACAGCAGCAGCTCAACCCAGGCACATTTCCATGCAAATGCAGGCTGGCCCCCTGACCAGGTTCTGTGCAGCTGGGCAGGATTATTCTGGATGTGTAAAAATTATAATATAAAACTGTAATACCTCGGGGGGAAAATGCCACCCACTTGTCTTCAAATTCCAGCCTCAGTGGGGCTGCTGAAGCTCAGGGGGGTTATGCATTTTCTGGCTTCATGTTCCTCTGTCCCTTGCCCTTCATTCTGCTCCTGACAGCCCTGGAATGGTTTTATTGTGATATATTTGTGCTCAGAATTCCTTTGCTCACTCGCAGCAGGTCTGAACTGTGCTCCAGGACAGGCTGGGCACTGCTGGTGCCAGGAGCTGTGCTGGTTCTGCTTCCCCCACACGTGACCCACAGAGCTGAAGGGAAATGCTCAGGGCGAGGATTAAATTTAGATTTTTATCCAAGTGAAAACTTTGTCATCTCAGCAGATGTTATGTGCTCCAAAGCAGTAAAATCGCTGTTATTCATGGGAGAGAAGAGGAAAATGGATCTTCTAATCTCTGTTCAGGGCTCAGTAATACACTTTGTCTTCAGTTAAAATCTGGCTAACTTTCCAGGCAAAAGCAAAACCAAGTTGAATTTGACTAAAAAGTTGACCTCAAAAATGTGGACTGCCTTAAAGGTTGAACTGTTTTGCTTTGTTTGACAAATTATTTTTAACGAGTAATTTTTGTATTTTTATAACACGATTTCTCATTCCAGAAATATGTATATTTTGATAGTACTGCATTTTTCCTTTTCATTTCAGTGGCATTTAAAAATTAATGTTTTTTAAAAAATACAGTTCTGCTTAATATCTTTCCACTTGTTTTCCAAGCTGTTTATCTCCACTCTCCAGAGCATCCAGTGGTTCTGAACTGGTATCAGTTGCTGAACATTAGATTACTGGAGCTCTCTGGGGTGCTTCAGCAAAAATGCAATCAACACTTAAAAATGCTTAAAGACCAACCACCCTGGAACTTCTTGGGATGATGCTCTGACACTGTCTGACATCTGCACTGGTAGGTCTCATCACCCACCACAAACCCTGACCCTGCAGTCATGGACTGTGTATGAAATGGAGAGAAAAAAAACCCAGAGAATGTAGGGCTACAATTCATAATAACTTCCAAAATAAGTTAAAGTCCCAGAGCAACCCATTTAATGAGGAACTGAGCTGAAATACACTACAGTGGAATTGCTGACGTTCTGATGTTGTTCCCACAGAGCCCATTAAACCTCTTTATGTAACATTGCTGCAGCCACACGTTGCTGAAGATTTCCTCATTGTGCATTTTGCTCAATGGTTTCACGGATTTTAATAATTCTTCTTTTTGTCCTTTCAATTTAAAAAAGGGAAAATCACAGTTCGACAACTTAATAAGGGGCAAATGAAATGTCTCATTTCTTTTGAAGGCAAATTCTGGTGTTTCAGGTTTTAGCAGTGCAATTCCACCCTAGAAAATAAAAAGCAGTGTTTGTTGCCAGCCCTGAGAAGCTGAGCAATAAGAAAACTGTCAAAATGAAAACATTCAGCACAGCATTCTCCAGCAAGCCTATGAAAGTTGCCACAGCCTGTTTATTGAAAGGAATGGGTTTAGCTTTGCACTGTTGCATGGGGAAGTGGTGGCCATGGCTCTTTGGGACCAGAGATTTTGAATGGGAAATCGAAGGCCATGCATGCTTAGCAGGGATTTTGGATGGAAAGCTGATGGCTGTGGCTCTTTGGGTGGGATTTTGAAAGGCATTATTACACCAGCCTGGAATTACTGTATGCTGTCCCCGAAAAGGCTGGAGGGGGAGTGGCTGCTGTGTGGGTGCTCTGCTGCCTTTGAGCACCCCAATAACACGTCTGTGCTGCTGCTGGAGGTGGGGATGGTGCACAGTTTCTTAATCACTCTCTGACAAACACTGTTAAGCCTCATTAATGCAAATTACCAGATGATCTATTTTTGCAGAGTCTCAGTCCCATCACTTGAACTTGCACTACACAGCAACTTTAGAAAAATCAATTTTTAGTCCTTACTACAAATTGATTTATGGCTTTTCCTGCTTGGAGCTGCTGGGACCTTGAGCCCTGATCAACCAGGCTGCACGTTCCTCTACGTGCCCCCGTGGGGCAGAGGGGGAACACTGACATGGGGTAAGAGTCTCTAGAAGGAAAATTAACCTTGAGAGTTCTTTATGAAAGGGTGTGTAAAATCTTACAGAATCACAGGGCTGGAAAAGCCCTCAAAGCCCACTGAGTCCAGCTGTTCCCCCAGCACTGCCAAGGCCACTACTGACCCATGTTCCCAAGTGCCACATCCACATGGATTTTAATCCCCCCCAGGGATGGGGACTCCACCACTGCCCTGGGCAGCCCTTTGGATGAAGAAAAGTTTCCAAAAATCCAGATGTGCAAAAAGAAGGAAAGTATTTGTGGTGGTCATGTTTGAGTACTCTGCAATCCTTTCCTTGAAGTGTTAGAGTAAAAATGTTCAGATTAGTGACTTGTTTGGTTACATCCCTGCTGATGTCTCGTGGTTATCTTGGTGACAAGAATCCTCAACTGGAGGTTGGAAATCACAATCACTTCACTTGAAAGTGGTGTGGTCTCCTGGGCTCTGACCAAGTAATTACGTTTCAAACTTGAAATGAAATGTCTTCCTTGAAATGAGAATTTAAATGAATTAGCTGCATCTCTTGGCAGTCACTGGTTTAATTTAAACTCCAGGTATAGTCCTGGCTTGGCACACAGAGCTTAACTGCAGCCACTCCTAACAAAGAAAAACAAGGGGGGAGCAGAGCCTGGCTGAGGCAATGCTGGGGTTTGAGGCTTTTTACAACTATTGAAATTGCTCTCCAATTAATTAACCCTGACCTAATGGTTTGCCTATTGAAGGACATTCACTTGATCCCACAGCTGAGTTATCATTTGCCACTCAAATGTGAACCATCAGGGCAGGGCTGAGGGAGCTCCTGCTGGTCTTGTTGATGTGGTGGGGTTTGTCACAGGTTGGACTCAATGATCTTGGAGGTCTTTTCCAACCTGTCTGATTCTGAGAGGCTGCAGAACTCACTGCTGTGGGGGAGGCTGTCCTGGTGCTCTTTTTGGGGTGTAAGAGTTGGCATTTCCCCCAGGGAGGGGTGGCAGGAGGCCTGGGATGGCAGCAGCCTTGAGCAGGATGGCTGGGTGGGATCTGGGAATGGCTGTCTCTGTGGTGGGGCAGGGTGGAGTGACTGGGATAGTGGGAGTCAGCATAAAAATTAGTGCATTGGAATATTGGAAATGTTTTTAAATGTACTGCACCCCTAAAAGAAAGGGAAGATTATACCCCAAATGCCAAAGCTACAAGAACAATTTGATTACTCCTGACGTGAAATTGTTGGGGGAACACCACGGAGCTTCCCAAAGAGAACTCTTAGCTAATCATGAAGTCATTTGTTGATACACCTCCCAATTTTGCATCTGATATTTATTTAGCAGCCTAAAATGTTTTTGTCATGTCCTGGAAGCCACCTCATTAGCTCTGTTATTTGTCCCATTAGTGCAGTTGATCACACGTTGGCGTTGGCAGCGCGTGCCTCGGAGCACGGGCTGGTGTGGAGGCAGATGTGTTTCACAGGCCTGAGTATGAGCTGGAGCTGGCAAAACAGGGAGTGATTTAATGAAGTTTTGATACAGCTCATCAGATACTGAAATGGGAAGATGCAATATTAATTTAGAAACGCATTATCATTTCAATTGTAGTCGTTCCGAAGAGTATTAATAACAGGGGAGCTTGTGGCGGTTTGGGAAGATGATGTATTATTCTAAAGGCAAAAATATTCTTCAGAATTATGTTTCATTTGACACCTAAACATCTAGCATATTCCTATTATCACTGTGTAATCAATTTTTTTTTGCTGTGTCTTCCGTGCTTACAAACATAATCACTGGAGGCATTTCAGCACTGCACAGGAGGTTCTGGAGGGGGGAGGCAGGATGAGCTTAAAACACCAGGCTGACAACTTCTATCTTTTAATCCTCAATTCTTCTGTGGATTTAAATGACTTCAAATTCTTTTTGACAGCAGGAAGTCCTTTTGCTGTCACAAGCAAAAGAAAGAAAGAATGCAAATGTCATTTAAAACTTGTTCCATCTGTGTCAGATCAGGCCATGTCCCACAGGAGGGACTGACCACCTCTGAAAGCTTCAATCCTTCCTACATGGGACTTGCTGGATCCTGGGATGAATGAGGAGTATTCCGGTCGGCTGAAAAAAATTTGGCTCAACCAGAGCAGCAGTCCTGGTGATGAGAGATGTAGAAAACATATCCTGATTTTTTCTGACCCCAGGAGATTTGACAAGCCTGATTTGGACAAACCTGAATTAATTGTGGCTTAGTAATCTATGAAACCACCCTCCTTTTTACTGTGATGCTTGTTGAGGGCATAGCCCCACTCTAAGTGCCCAGCCTGAAGTTCTCATGGAACCAAAGACCTTGAGGATCATCGAGTCCCACTGTGAATTATGTTGTGCAAATGGTGTGCTCAGCCTCTGAAGAACAGTCAGGAGGAGCTGGCAGGAAGGGATGTGCTTTAAAAGTCTGCTTGGGGATGTCCCTCCTGCTGGGCCTGCCCCTGTAGCATGTCCCTGCTCCTCAGCTTTCTGAGATGAGGTAAAAATGAATGTTCTGGAAAATACTTAGATGGCTTGAACGGTGCATTGTACTGTTGAAGCATGGCAACATTTAAGTGGCTTCTCACTCCATCACTAGTAGGAGTCCTGCCATCCTGCATTTGAATAATCCAGATCCTCCTGTGATGTGGGGATGTGACCAAGGCCATCTGTGTCATCTGTTCCTGCTGCCTCTTGGACCCATCCCAGTGGGGCAGCTCTGGAGCCTGTGAAGAATCTGGGGTTTCCTCTATGGCTTGAGCTGTAATCAAGGCCTATTCACATCCTGATGGTGCTCTGGGAAAATGTACAGGTTCTCTCCAAAAACCCTGCCCATGGCTTGGGTGAGCTCCAGCCCAAACAACCACTTAATTACCACAGTCTCCTGGCACTGGTGCACAAGCAAATTCCCAGATAACTGCAGAACAAAGCAATATTTTGTGTTCATTCGTAGTCACAACCATTTAATGTGCGAATTCTTGAAATCCTAAAGCTTCACAGTGAATCTCCAGCTGCCTTCCTGCTCAAGATGCAGGGCTGGATCCTGGGCTGCTCCAGGCTGATCTGGCTCAGAGGGCTCTGGGGGCTTGGGGCAGCTGTCCAGCAGCCACACCAGCTCTGCACAGCAGGGACAGCATTCTCAGGCATCCCAAAGGGCTCATCTCACACCACATGTCATCTTCTGTTTCCAGCTGCTCCTGAAGATGCCTTTCTGGCAGTGTCCCAGGAAGTTTCTGAAGATCTTACTGGGTTCTCTGGACTTCAGCTTTTCTGCCTGGTTTTTAATAAACCCGTTACTGCTGCCTAGCTGGATGCTTGGCAGCTCTGCTGGGCTCCAGCTGCTCACACTGCAGCGCCTTCCATAATTTTCCTGACACAGGCAGCAAAACAACCTTGGCTGGTTTCTCCCAGCCTGTGGGACCTGTCATTCCCCCAAGAAGACTCTCAGAGCCTGCTGGCTTTTTTTTTTTTTTAGCCAGCCACAGCTCTGGTGGGGACAGGCAGGTGATGGATGAGCAGTGTTCCCTCAAGTGTGCAAGCAGCAGTGCATCATCTCGGCAGGCAGAGACAGCTGGGCACGAGGCAGAGCCTGTTTGCTCAGAGCACACTCAGGCTCAGAAATGTGTTTGCTGGACACTGTTCCCCCCAGGGAGAATGCTGGAATTGAGCTTTTCTTAGGGAGCTGTGAGCCTGCCCTTACAGGCAGGGTTAGTCTTTCCTGACACTGGTTTTTAGTGGAAATACCATCTAGTGATTCCCTAGTTCTGAGATTGTCACTGTGGGGGCTCAGCTGCCCTGCTGTGCCCAAGGACTGCCATGGTGGGCACTGCTGGTGCCAGGTTTTTGGGCTCTAGCGAAAGAAAGGATTTTCAAACTGAATATTCAAATAGAGTATTAGGAAGAAATTCTTCCCTGTGAGTGTGGTGAGGCCCTGGCACAGATTTCCCAGAGAAACTGTGGCTACCCCTGGATTCCAAGGCCAGGGTGGATGGGGCTTGGAGAAACCTGAGATAGTGGAAGGTGTCCCTGCCCATGGAGGGAATGGAACTGGATTGGCTTTAAGGTCCTTTCCAACCCAAACCATTCTGGGATTCTCTGTCAGTCTGTGCTCAGGCCTGAGGGATTGTGAAGGACAGAGGCACCTCTGGGGATGCTGTGGGTCAGGTCAGGATGGGAGCATGGCTGGAATACCTCACACACCGGTTCCAGGTGTAGATGAGAAAATTGCTTTGATGGTTTATGTAGAAGTTCAGAGGCAGCAGCCAGATGTGTTGTTGCCTTCATCATCTCATGGAATGAGAAGGCACCAATTGGTTGAAAAGGACCAGATGCTCCAACAGCTGCCAGCAGACACCTCCTCCTCCTCTTAGGGTGTCTGCTCTTGGAACAAGGATTTTACCCTGTTGTGTGCATATATATGCAAAAAAGCAACCAAAGATGAGCAAAGGCAAATCTGCCACTTCAAACGAAATAACAAAATTCAAATTTAAGGGATTGTTTCTGTTAGGTAGAGATTTGAAAAAATAATTTCCTCAGTAATTTCTTTACTTGATTCCCAAACCAGGGCAACAAAAAAATGGGCTTAAACATCAGCTTTTACAGTGGTTTTCCTCATTGGAGACTGTGTTGTAGCTGCCCTCTGAGGGGCTTTGAGCCTTACTTGTGTTTTAAATTTTTTGCACATTTGAGTGCTCTGAGTGGGAGTGCTGGAGCCTGAGTGTGCTGGAAGGCCCCATCACACAGTGCTGGGCCTGAGGAGTCACCACAGGTCACAGCAGCCTCAGGGACAGCTTTTGGCATGTTCTCATTGAATCGAATCTATAAAAATAAATCTTTGTGTTATACTGCTGGTTTCACAATAATTTAAATCAACAAAGGCCTGAGCTCCCTCTCCAGTGGCTGCTGCTCTTGCCATGTGATGGGGGAAGACAAATAACCAGGCAATATTTTACTCCTCAGGCTCTGCCACTGGCAAACACTTCCAAACACGCTCTGTGAATTTATGCTGCTGGGGGCAGACTTCCCTGGCAATCCTGGTAATTAATCACTCTGTTTAACAATGAGGAACATTTCACTGCTCTGATTAGCACCAGGTGAAGTGATCAGCACAATTAATCAGGTGCAGGGAAGGACTGGATTTGGGCAGAGAAAGTTTAGTTTGAAACCAAAGAGTTTCCTGTGTCTGGTGTGAGAAGAGCCTTGGCACTTGGTTGTCCCCCAGGCTGGGGACAACGGTAGAATAAAGTGCATCTGGGAAAAAATACCCCAAATATGGCACCAGGTCCATCACTCAGGGAATCTGGCATGGCCAAGTGACTCACATGAGCTGCTCACAAGTACCCATGTTTGCACATTCCCCTGTGAAAAACTCTGAAATTTCCACAAGTCCCAAAACACTTCCTAAAAATATATTCTTTAAAGACATTTTTCCTCTTTTTGCTGTTTATATCAGCTTCCCACTGCCTGCTCTTTGACTGTAAGACTCTAACACTCTGGTGAATATTTCATGTGGCTCAGTTGCCAGCAGCTGCTCTGGAGAGCCCTGAAGGAGCTGCTTGTAGCCGTCACTGCAGTGCCAGGTGATGTGACAGTCTCTCCCACGTAGCTCCTGTCCTGTCCTCACCTTCTGAATTCATCCTGGAGCCACAGTGCAGTGTTTAAATTGCAGCTCTGGCCCCTTTCTGTGCCCCACAGAGACTCAAGCTCAGGGTTTTAGGGTTGTGGAATTGAACAGCCTTAAGGAGCCACTGTCGGAACCAAGAGGCTCCGGCAATGATTTGAATCTGTCAGTGAATTACAACATACATTTTTCAGATGTTCATGTATTTATCCTTTCCCATGGTGCTGTGTTTCCTTTGGAGAGACGTGCTGATGAATTACCATCACAGGACAGGTTTCCTTTGAGCCAGATGATGTGGGCAGCCTTCAGAATCACTGAAAATAACAGACCAACCTGAAAACAATGAGAAATACCTTGATCTGTGCTTATTCTCTTACCCTGTGCCACCATGAAGCTTTTTTACACGTTCCCAAAGCTGGGCTGGCAGCAGAGGGGTCTGTCAGTGAACATCCAGAGGTGGAATCATAGAATCCTGGAAAAGACCTTTGAGACATCAAATCCAACTATCAACCCATATTCACCACAAAACCATGTCCTCAAGTGCCACATCCACATGTTTTTTGAACACTTCCAGGGATGGAGACTCTACCACTGCCCTGGGCAGCCTGTGCCACTGTTTTATGACCCTTTCTGTGAAAAAATGTTTTCTAATATCTCATCTAAACCTCTTCTGGCACAGCCTAGAGCCATTTGTGCCTGCAGCCCATGCTCTGCTGAAGCATTGCTGGCTGGGGGTGACTGTCCCCTGGGATTCCTTGATACCTAACCAGGGGTTTTCCTCTCTGGGTGGCTGAGATGGGGGGAGGTTTTTCCTGGTCATGCTCTGCCTGCTCCAAGGATCAGTTCACACCTGACCCAGTTCTGCCTTGCTGTGGTTCCACTGAGGACAGGAACAGGATTCTGAGGTTGGAAATTAAAAAAAAAAATAGAACTTAGAATGAATTAGAATTAGAATTAGAATTAGAACCAGGCCTGGTTGTGCCTGTTGCACTCTCTTTGAGGACCTTGAAGCAAGTAAGACACAGACACTCCAGACTGTTTTCCTATTCCACACGTTCCATGTTTTCCAAAGGCAGTGGATGAGCACATGCAGGATGTGGCAGCACATGCAGTAACGTCTGTAAGGCTGGAGTTTCATTATTAAGGCTTTCAGTGCATACCAACATCTCCCCATTGTTACTGGTCCCCTCTGGAGTAAGAGGGAGGCTCTCCCAGGAGGAGGCAGCAGTGGCTGCAGAGCTGTGGGAGCCTTTGTCAGCAAGTGGCAGAGGGGATCTGAAACATGGACAGGGTGATTAATCTGGATTACGGCAAGAAACATGTTTTCCTGTGTCAGATCCATTTTACAAATCCCAAGGCAGCTGCTGCTCTTCATCAGAGTTCAGTGAATCTTTCGCTTAAATTAAACAGTCCAGTGACAGGAGAGATGCATGAAATGGCTCTCATTCCCTTTAAGCTGACTGCTCACATTCCTTGCTGCCTCTGTTTGCCTTTTCCAAAGGTAAGGCCGACCATTAATTTAGTAATTTGTGGGCCCGACAGACTCAGAGGCTTTCAAAGGTTATTGCTCTCACAGCCTCGTCTCCCAGCCCTCTGGGACGTGCTCTGTGAAGTGCTGGAAATGGTGCATGATGAGGGGGATGCCCTTTGGAAAAGGTTAAGCCTGCTGCTGGCTGATCACGGCCCTGGAGCAGGGGGAGGCCGGAGGGAAATCAGGGAGATCAGAGGGAGGAGGCCGGGAGTGAGCCCGGGCCCAGGGGTGCAGGGGGGAATTTGGACTGACGCCTTGGGATTTCAGTTTTTCTATTCTTCATGAACGTGTAATCCTGGAATTCTTTAGTGTGTAACTCCAAGCTCCATATGCAAGGGAAATAAGAAAACCAAAATGGTGGAAATCCAGAAAGCCCAGTGGTTTTTTGGATGATGAGCAGAAATTCACTGATGTCACCAGGCCTTTGCTCTCTCTGATGCCCCACTGGGCCAGTCCTGGTGCCAAGTGTATCTGGCTGTGAGGCCTCAGGATTTCAGCTTTTATATTCTTCATCTGTTTGTAATCCTGTAATTCTTTAGTGTATAACTCCAAACTCCACACTCAGTGTGAGCTGCTGCTTTCCCATTTTGGGCAGACACAACAATTCCTCTCCAGGCCTGGCAATCAAGGACACCTCACTGCCTCAGGCCCTGAGAGATGGAAACAAAAGTGAGTTGGGGGGGAGCAAACTTGGGGTAAATGACTTCATTATCTGAAGCTGTAATTTGAAGATGAACCCCCAGTATGCAAATGGACCAAAATTACAAAAGTGGGACCTTTGTCCATTTGGGTGGTAGCCCCTTTGGGGGGGCTTTGTCTGCCCTAAATGTACCTGAAGACCCTTCAATAAAAAGAACTGCTTTTTATTGCCTTAATTTTGTCTGGCCTCTGTTTTAGGTAGCCCCAGAAAAGGCATCAGGATGAGTGGGATCAGATGAACCCTGCCACTGCCCCTGCTGCATTTCAGCCCCTCTGCAGTGTCCTGGTAAGAGGATGCAATGTCATTGTGGCAGCAGCTTCTGCAGCCCCCCCAGCTCCAATGGGGTGCTGCTGATTTTGGCTCTGCCCTGCTGGTAACCAACAACCAAATACTCTGCCCACTGTAGTAGCTAGGCTGGGTTTATTTTATTTTTTTAATGCAGAAAATCACAGAATTGTTGAGGTTGGAAAAGGTCTCCAAGGTCATCGAGTCCAACCTGTGGCTGATTCCCACCTTGTCACCCAGCCCAGAGCACTGAGTGTCACATTCAGTCCTTCCTCGGACACCTCCAGGGGTGGGGACTCCACCCTGAGCAGCCCATTCCACTGTCTCACCACCCTTTCCATGGAGAAATTCTTCCTGGATATGCACAATTGTACATTTGCAAGTGAAACAGGGCACAGACATATTTTGGGCAACTGGAAGGAATGAGAACAGGAGCCGATATTTAGCTATTGAAATTTTATACTCCAGCATTGTCTACTTAATAACTTCATTATTGCTGCCCCCAAGCCTCCATTACGCCACAATTGCAAAACTGGTTTTAGTCTGTGTTTTTGGATTAATTCTGTTTGTTCCTGTTTCCATCTACTTGGTTTTTCTTTCAAATCAGGAGAATTGAAGCCTCCCAGCAGCCAGCACAAGGAGAATGGGAAATCTGAACAGGAAATCCCAGAATTTGCAGCCTCATCCAGGGGGGTGAGCTGGGCTCTGTCACTACCCCCTGTCCCTGGTGAGCTGTGTCTGCAGCAGGGAATTCTGTGGGTTCCTTCCTCATAGCCTGCCCTGGGAGGGAACATTCTGCAGCTTTTTCAGCTCCATTAGGTGGTCCAGCTGAAATGGATGGAGCTAATGAACATGTGCACAAACTGGATGGCTCAGGAGCTGGAGAGCCTGGGAGCAAGTGAGGCAGCATAAGGCCGGTAAAGAACCTGATTGTTTATCAGGTGATAAAAGACTGGTGTGAATTGCAGGAGACACTGGAAATGTGGAAGATATGTAGATCTAAATGGGTACATTTGTTCCAATTAAATAAGGGTAAGGGAGCAGAATGCCTGTTCAGAAGCATCACAGACTGAGGTTTTCATCTTATTTACTCTGATTCCTGGAAGAACAATTAACGGGAATGGTCCTGTGGCTGGAAAGCCCCACGGTGCTGGTTAAAACCTCCCTCACATGTCCTTGAGAAGGGAAGGGATGGCAAACCAAGGTGACATACATACCCCTTCTGATAAGTTGTTTTTAATGAATCTGAACCTTCCCCTTTGCTATGAGGCTTGGTTTCTTCTCTGTAAAGTTTTGTTTGGTTTTTAAAACAAATTTTAATTGGGAATTTTACCAGGTTCATTTCCTAAGCTGGTATTGCTTTTTTTTCCAATTACAAGTGTTCTTCCTGCAGCCTTTGGAAAACACAATATTTCTGTGAAGGTTTTGGGAAGCATCTCAAAGAAAATTTTGATTAAAACCCTGCGAAGTGAAGCATGTGAGAAGTGTGTTGTTATGGGCAGCCTCCCCAAAGTAATCTATTTTTATGAAAAACTGGAATGTGCTCATTTACACCCATTGCCCTGAGGGCACAAGATCTCTCTTGGGAGGGGGGAAGGATGTTTACCGAGGTTTTTGATACAGAGAGAAAACTCAACCCCTTGAATTTCTCTTCTTTATGTCCCATCCTGAAGCTCCTGCTGTTCCTGTCACCCCTGTCCTGTCACAGCTGCTGGTGCAGAATGTAAACACAGAGATTTCCCAACCCCAGAGCCCCCTGGAAAATCTCCTGTCAGGTTCATGCAGCCACTGCTTGGCACCTTCCTCCCATTCAGGGCTCAGGATTACTGTGGCATTGATTGAACAGGAAATTCATGGAGGAAAATTAAGCCTCCAAAAGATACAATAATTTAAATAATTGGCAATTTTTTGTGTGTATGTGAGAACATGAGAAATGCAGCTTGTTCATTCACCGTCAGTTCCTCCAGGACCGCATTACAGGAGCAGATGAATTCTTATGAAACAAAGATTCTATTTTCATGCAAATATCCCTCAGTAATAAAATACCCAGGGAATAAAAATGACAGGAAAATGTATGAGGTACAAGCAGAGCTGTTTCCAGAGCAGTGTGTTTCCCACGGAGCCTCAGTGGCTCCTTACACCCCAGGCTGTGGTGGGACAAGGTGCTGGGCAGGATCAGGCTCTGGGAGCAGCAGGCTGGGGCAAGTGGCTGCACCTGCTGCTCATGGAATCAGGGAATCATTCAGGGAGGAACAGATGCTGCTTCTGAGCTGCAATTTCTGGGCAGAAATGATCTTTTCTGCTCCCTTATTGTGACAGGGAAACCCCTTTGTACAGGGTTAGAAGAGGCTGCCTGAACTACTGTGAAGGGAGGTTTTCAGAGTTACAAATTTGAAGTTTTTCTTCCCTCTATTTAAAATAACTTTAAATTATTCTGTCAAAGCAAAAATCTTTTGTTCAGAATTCCTTTGAACGCCAAAGCTGATAACGAATTCTCAGCGCCTCTGTTGTGATCCAGGTGTGAGGAATTTACCTGGAATGGCAGCTGGTGGGATGTGGGGCAGGCTCAGCCTGTCCATACCTGGGTGGTTCCCAAAGTTAATTTCTGCATTAAGTTAATTGGTTCTCTCTTCTCTTCCCTTTGGGAATGCCATGTCCATCTCTCAGGCTGCTGGGTGTCCTGCCAGCCTGTTGCAACATTAATCAGTTTTTTTCCTGCTGGATCTCCAGCCTTCCAAGCATGGATTTAAACATTAGATGAAACTAA
>NW_005054591.1:480734-484793 GCF_000277835.1 Geospiza fortis | reverse complement strand
GAGAGAGAAAATTAAATACCCAAATTAAAATCTCGATCAAACTTTAAAAATAATGGATAATTACAGGGCTTTTTTTTTTATGTTCATATTAAATTGTAAGGAATTATTAGATATTTAACTGACATTTATCCAGATAGCCCACAGCAAGTTAGGTAGCGCTTACATGCTGTAATAAATGTCAGCATTTAAAAATTAATTGCTGTGCTATCTAACTTGCTGTGGGCTGTCTCGTTAAATATTAATGGGATGTCTAAAAATATGAGCTGAAAGGATTATTTGGATACGGGATTGCGGAGTTCTAAGGCCTAGAGGGAAAAGCTGTGTTTGAGCACCAGCAGTTCCTTGGGATTGCTGTGTGATATGAGCTGAAAGGATTATTTGGATACGGGATTGCGGAGTTCTAAGGCCTAGAGGGAAAAGCTGTGTTTGAGCACCAGCAGTTCCTTGGGATTGCTGTGTGATGAGGCAGCTCTGGCTGTGCCCTCTCCCGCAGGAATGGGATCTGGGAGAGCCCAGGGCTGTGTGGAGAGCTGGGCTGTGGGAGAAATCCTTCCCTGGGAGGGTGGGAAGGCTCTGGCACAGGTTCCCAGAGAAGCCCCTGGATCCCTGGGAATGTTCCAGGCCAGGCTGGACAGGGCTTGAAGCAGCCTGGGACAGTGGAAGGTGTCCCTGGCCATGGCAGGGGTGGAATGGGATGGGCTTTAAGGTCCTTTCAATCCAAACTTGCCTGGGATTCTGTGATCCTTCAGCTTCTTTGATAATGCTTTAAAGGAAACAGTCCTGGTAGAGATTGATCAGCTCCTCAGCAAGGAGATAGGATTCCCCTGCTCACCTGGAGGAGAATCAGGAGCTGTGGGTGCCCTGGTGATGCCTTCAGTTTTAACTTTTCTATTTTTCAGATTCTGTGCTGCTTTAGTGTGTCGTTCTGAGCTTCACATTAGGGGATGGTGAGCTCTCTTCACAGAGTAGGGAGACAAAACAATTCCTTCTCTAGCTGGGAACCAAGGCCAAATGATCCAAATCTCAGGCCCAAGAGCACAAACAAAATGGGCTGAAGAGAGAAAAACAAGAAGGATGGGAATTCAAGCTGTAGCTGAACAACTAACTCAGAATTTATAAAAGTGAGATACCTTGCGACCGGTCGTGCATTTTGTGACCATTTTGGTTCATCTTGGGTGTAGCCCTGCTGGGCTCTTGTGCTGCCCAAGGTGGATCCATTGAGGCCTTCTAATAAATCCCTACTTTATTCTTTAACTCTGCCTAGTCTCTGTTCTAGGTCAGCTTTCTCAAGGCATCACTGGGACCCTGCTGGAGCAGGAAGAGCCAAGCAGTTCACACCTGACCCAGCTCTGCCTTGCTGTGCTTCCACTGGGTGCAGGAATGGGATTCTGAGGGAGGAAATACCAAAAAATTAGAAGTTAAGGCCTGGTTGTGCCTGTTGCACCTTCTTTGAGGACCTTGAAGCAAAGTCAGTGTTGCTGTTTCACATCTCTCCTACTCCCCCATCTCCAGGGTGGGGATGGCCCTTGAGCTCAGGCTGGGAAGGAGGAGGAGGAGGAGGAAGGATGAAAATCTGAGTGTGGCCTCGGCTGCTCCCTGCCAGGAGGAGATAACACACAGTGGGGAAGACAAAAGAGGAGGGAGGGAGGTCCTGTCCAACATGAGTACTGGTATTTATTATTTATTTTGAGCAAGCCTTGCCAAGTGCTTTGCAGGAACACACAGTGTGAGGGGTTTGGTTTAAAGAGCAGCACAAGCACCAGGAGGGAAAAGTCTTTTGCAGCTCAGTGAAAAACCAAAGGGATATTTCTGTCCTGAGTCAGTCTCCCCCATGAATTATGCATGCTGGCCTCCCAGAAACACGGGGTAATCAGGAATATGCCTGCCCACAGTAAACACGATGCATGTCGCTGTAATAGAGCTAAAGACCATTCCCAGCCACTCTTACTATTAAAGCTAAGAAATGTGCAGTGTTTTCCCACTCAGCCACCACTTTAACTCCAATGCTCTGCTATTCCCCAAACACTAATAAAGTGTTTAGAGTGAGTGAGAGCTCCTGCATGCAGAGGAAAGGCTGGTGGATCAGACTGTGGGATGGTTCTCCCTGTGGCTGCAGGGTTTGGAGCCAGGACAGGTACCTGGTGGGGTTCTCTGGTGAGCTCCTCCCCTGAGGGTTCACTCACAGAGTGAATTAACCCTACAACCAAGGAACTCCCAGTCCTGGGGTCATTTCTGTCCCCTGAGTCCCCCATGCTCAGCCAGGCTGGCAAGGAGTGGGATCAATCCCAGAGGAGGATCTGGGAGTGTCCCAGGTGCTGGTGCTGCAGGGGCAGCTGCCACAGCCTGGTGGAGTGAGCTCAGGGGGCTGCATCACCCCTCTCTGTCTCTCTTCCACTTCTCTTGTTTTTGTCCATGTCAAATAAAATCCAACAAAATTCGGACTTGGTGATCTTGGAGGTCTTTTCCAACCTAAATGGTTCTGTGATTCCCTGATTTTGTAGCCTCTGCGACGAAATCCACCATGATGTAGCTTTGCAGTCAGCTGAAGCATGTGGAACAGATCTGCATGGATTTTGGAGAAGTGGCATCTTGGAAACAGAATTGGTGGGATTGCTGAAGGAACACCTGCTGAGCCCTCTGCCCACCTTGAGCAGGAGAAGACAAAGCATGTCCTGCACAATTTCTGTCCTTTCCAACCTCAACCTGTTCCCAACATGCTCTGGAATGCCCACATGAAGTAGAACATTCTCTGCAAACACTCATCCAGCACGTTGACTTTGATTCAAAAAAAAACCAGCAGAGAATTGAATTGAAGATGATTCAGAATTCCCACTTCCTTTCCCCTGAACAGACCAAGGAATGTGATTTCATTCATTGTATACTCAGTTCAAGGCACCATTTACTGCTAAAGGATCGAGCAAATATAATTTAAAGTTCCACTGTGCATGTGACAGATTTAATTAGTGTACTTGGGAGCTCGAAGTAACTCAGAAAGTATTTGTTTGCATAAAACCAGGCTATGTCTGCAATTTAAACTGGAATAAAGTAATGCAGTTATGGAGGATTTAATGAGTTGTTGCGTAAACACCATCCCGGATGGGGAATTAGATTAGGAAATAAAAGTGGGTTAGTAAGTGCACCCAAATCCAGCCTGCCATGTTCTCCTGCCCACAGAGGCTGTTAATGCCATTCAGCTAACATGGATGGAGCTGTGTGGCTGTGGGAGGAGCTGGAGTGAGGATCCCTTGTGTTGTTATCCTGTCTGTGCATCCACTGGAGCATCGCTGCCCTGGCTGGAAGTGACACTGGTGAAGGCACTGATGGGATCAGCTCCTTGACAGGAGGAAAGTCTCACAGATAACTTCATCCCTTGTGGGCTCTGGGAGGTTTGCCCTAAAACACTGCAGTGTTTTGTGCAGGGCTGTCAGAAACAGGTCTTGGCTGGGAGGGTGAGGCAGAGATAGAGCCTGCTCTGCTGTTGCTGTCTTGTACAAATCTGTCCATCACACTCACAGGTTGGGCTGGCAGCCTGCTCAGAACCTGCCTGTGAAGCTGGTGAGGATGCAGGCTGGAGGGAAAGGTGATGACACAGCCCCGATGCTGGAACCCTGGATGCTGAGAATTTGAGACTTTCTGTGGTTTTAGGCACTGACCCTCAAGAGAACACTACATTTGACCTGAGGCCCTGGAGAAGGCTTCCAAAATTGAACGATAGAACTGGGATTGTGGGATTACCCAGATATATGTGAGGAACGGAACAGGGTCACTGGCTGTGGGCAGGATGAGCAATGCTCTGTGAGCCCTCAGGGAGAAACCCTCAGGTATTGATTAAAGCCAGCACGAATTGCAGGAATTGCAGGCAGATGGTTCTCTCTGCCCACTCCCCAAAGGAATTTCCATCCTGAACTTGGCATATAAAACCCATTATCTCCTACAGCCCAGAGCTGCAGTGATGAAACTGGGGGAGTGAACTCTCGTTTCCGACTTGGGAAGTTCAATTGTTACCTGGTACCTCTGGAGGTCACTATAACAAAGAAAAATACAGATACTGGAAGAGCG
>NW_005054591.1:455575-480640 GCF_000277835.1 Geospiza fortis | reverse complement strand
GTTTTAAGGTTTTTATTTTACTATTTGCTCTCGAAGTTATTTTTTGTGTTACAGCATGTGCATGTGCAAAACCTGATCAGCTAATGTGGGTGTTTTTATTAATTTCTCTGTGGAAAGTTCTTGATCCTGCAAGATTTTGATTTGTCTGTCTGTCCTTGTTACCTACAGCAGTCAATGCCTGCTGTGCCTTCCCAGTTTGAAGACTTTCCAACTGGTCAGAACTGGAAGATCTAACCTGGCACTCCACATCCTGCTAACCTGTGCAGACCCCCCAAAAATCTGAGGTGTAAGGAAGGTTTGATGTGATTTAATGGTTTTTACACTGATGTCAGAACTGAAACATGGGGTTCTTAAGAGACGTAGTTTTAAATGGGAATGGTTTTAAGGCAAATTAACTCAAGTAGCACCTAATCCCATGTCCAGTAGGTCATGTTCCACCACTGGGGAATCAGCTGGTCCTTCTTAATAAAGCAAAAAGCTTTATTAAATAATGAATAGTAAAGGTGACAAACTGCAGTGGAATTTAACAGCTGCTAATTGTCTTATTTTTGTGATATACACCAAACCAAGAAAGGACTCAATACTCTCAATATTGTTTCCCTAATGCTTCTCTAAACTGCAGAGTGGTCAAAAAGAGCTGTGACAACACAGGAGTAGTAATTTCTCCTTACTCCATCCTGCATCCCTCCTTACTCCATCCCACATCCCTCCTTACCTTGTCCCCCATCCCTCCTGTCCCCTGGAGGTTCTCTGGTGTTTGCTGGAAGCTCAGAGCACAAGCTGAAGGCTCCCACCCTGTAGTACTGCTGCTGTCTCTCCTCTCTCTCCTGACTCTTCTCAAGGAGTTGGTTGAAACAAGAGTTTGACATCTGCACTCTGCCAGATGTGGCAGAAACAGGCCAGGAAATGAAGGGGTTACTGCAGGAAGAGGGAATGAAAACAGACTCCCACGAGGCAGTGTTACCCTGTTCCATTTTTCACTTAGCAGAAAAAAAATAGTACAGAGGACCCTGCAAGGAGCCACCCAGCCCTGGCTCTCATGTCTCTGCTGCTGATGCTGCAAATGGCCTGAAGTTTGGAAAAAAAAAATAGAAATATCCCTACAAAGAGAATTTCTGTTAATGCTACTATTTAAAACATCTTTTGTTTGAAAGAAAGATGCTGATGGAGCGATTTCCATTGGTTTCTGTTCAACAGGTTCTTAGTCCTTGCTGGTAGAGATGGGTGCTCATATCAGCAATTTCACACCCTGTGTTGTGTCTTTATTTCAGGGATGGACAATTGCAGCATCACTCACAAGATGTGATTTGGGAACTTTCCAGGAGAAATAAGAATTTTTCATCCTGGTGATATGCAGCATGACCTTCAACTCCAAACACCCTAAAATAAAGTTTGTCTGAACTTTCCCATTGATGTATGCAGGCTGTAGGATAAAGCCTGAAGGTTCCTCCTGCTTGGAAGCTTGTGCTCTCCAGTAGTTTATCACCCGGAAAGTACAATGTCTATTCCCTGATATGTCAGGATAGAGACACTATTTTTTGTTTGATGGCTCAGCTTGACTTTTCAATGACTAAAATTTACATCGTGGGGTTTCAATCATCTGAGTTAGTTCTCAAAAGCCTTTGATCACTGCCCGTGGGTTAACTGCTCTGAGGAGTCTCAAAACTGTTGGTATTGTTAAACAGACAACATATTTTTCTTTTGATTAGACACCGAGGCCAGCAACACTGTCTGCTGTGCAGAGTTATCTGAGCAGTCTTCTCAAGTGCTGCAAGTTTACCCTTGAATATGACAGATATAAACCACCTTTTCTGTGTCTGTGTATCTTTCAGTCAAGTGATTGATCTGCCACATTAGTGTGAGCTCCAGCTTTGTCACCCTGGCACTTGCAGGCTGAGCTATATATTCTGCAAGGGGAGCTTGCCAAGGACACTCCTAGGATGGAGTAATCACCAGAAGAAACCTTTGCATCATTTGCAAATATATGAATTTGGTTTGTATACTAGCAGGCACAGAATGTCCCTAACAGAAATTGTTTTCAAGGACAAGCACAGTGCCCAGAGAAAATTGTCCTGCAGCTTCCAGCCTCAGTCACACCACTTAACATCTTAACTTTTCAGAGGTGCTACCAACCAGCTGGTTAAAAACCTCTGCTGGTATTATTTCAGCATATCTGTAAGGACATACAGGAAGGACACGAGGAATGTGGTATGAGCTCTGATTCATAATTTTTCTTTAAATTAATTTTTGGAAATGAATGCAAAAAAGAGGAAGATGCATCGCAGAAGTGGGACAGAGCATGGCAAATTCAATCACTTTATTCAGGACACGGATAATTCCTAATGACAGTAGGCAGGACAGCAAGGCCCTATCAATTAGTGCCAATCAGGTGCTAAGTGTAACTTCTGTTCCAGGGTAAATGAGGGCAGGAGAAGAAGCTCCTTCCTTTTGCTGGAGGAGCTGTTGGAGGAGCTGCACATTCTCAGTGCTGTATTGCACAAAAGTCAAGCAGGAAAATGCCCATAGTGTCATCCCTTGGGGCTTCCTGAATTTCAAGGGCTTTAAATGTGAAGTAACTTCCTTTGGCGAGAGCAGGTACAGCTCAGAGTGAACAGGACACATTCAGTGGGGGAGAGGGTGTCTCTTGTTCTGCCTTGCAGTCACTCTGTGCAAACAGAAGGAAAAAGAGCTCAGTAAGAGTTAAACAACAGTCTTAAAGCCTGCAAAGTTAGGAAACTGTAAATAGCAATTAAAAAGGATGGGTTTTACAATGGCTTTGGAAAGTGATTTTTTTGGAAATGAACATTTAAGAGAAGCGAAACTTCTTGTGCGGTAATGGAAATGGAATTTTGTACAAGAGTCAGCACCTGTGACCTGATGAACTGCGCAGCAGCAGGTCCAGGGTGTCCTTCCCTCAGTCCTGCCTCTGGCATGACTGTGACATTCCTTTAGGATTTGGGACCTTTCCTCTCCAAGCCTGTTGGTGCCACAGCAGTGGGTGGCATTGACCTGTGGGGAGCTCAGCAGAGTACAGACTGTCAGATGAAGTTGAGGAGAAAAGAACCCTTGGAAGTCTGAATGGCAGCTGTCAAATGTGCAACCTCTCTTTAATTTGCCTCAAGAGATGAGAGATTCCTTGGTGACATTTAGCTCTGTCTCCAGAGGTGTAGAGGTGAGGGGTTCTGGAGACCACTTCTCTGAAGTGCTACAGAATAAGTATTCAGTTCTCTTTTCTCCTAAAAGACTCTGGGCATCTTGTTGAAATACCAAGGAGAGAAAGGTAGAAAGACATAAAAAGGTCATTAGAAAAATTTAAGAAAGTGGCCTTTAGCAGATGGAATGGCCCTGTGATGGCTGCAGTGCCAGCCTTCACCCTAATTGTGGCTCAGAAAGATCACCAGGAGCGGTTTCAGAGGAATCTCAGAGAAATGCTCCAAGTCTCATTTGTCAATAGGCTTTACTAAAGGACTGTGGATGGAGTAAAACAGAAAGCAACACGTCCCTCTTCACTGCAGGAGCTGGAGGAAGTGATCTCTTTGAAGTTACTATAGGAATTGCCAACACCAACAGGTTGTAATTCCCAGCTCAGTTTTGGGCAGTCTCAGAGGGGATGTGGAGTCCTACCCTGCTCCTGACCTCCTGGAAGGGTGAAAAGCTGGACATTCAGTGGAATCACTGAATTGTGGAATGGCCTGGGTTGGAAGGAAATTAAAGATCATGTAATTCCACCCCCCTGATGTAGGCAGGGACACCTTCCACAAGAACAGATTGCTGAGAGCCCCTCCAACCTGGCCTTGAATGCTCCTAGGGATGGGGCAGTTCCTGAAAGAACTGGTGGAGATTTGGTGGTTCCCGGGTAGTATTTATTTGCTTTCAGAATAATCTCACTGCTGAATTTTTTATAAAGAAACCAAACAGGTATTAAAAGGAATTTAGTTGGTTTTTTTTTGTCTGGTTTTGTTTCTTTTTTTTTTCTTTTTCAAAATTAACATTTTAGCATGAACACCCCCCACCCCATACCAAGTCCATGCTCTCTGTCCAGGGGGGAATATTCCCATACAGGATTATTCCCTGGTGCTGATGTTCTGACTGGCTGGGAGGAAAGCTTGTTAAGAGGATTTTTTTCCCCAGTTCCTCCAGCTCTCCTCGTTGCCTTGTTTGATGTGGGCAATCTGATATGAAGGCAAACACACCTTCAAGTGCTCAGGAAGTGCCAGGATCTGTGGAGATAATGAATTAAAACGCTGCCATGGAGCTCGTTCCACCTCAGATGTGCATGTTTAATTATGTGACAGGTTTTGATAGAAAGTACAATGTTTAAGTGTCTGTAAATTCCAAGCATCCGGTTTGATGAACTGATCTTTATGTATTCCTGCCTCATAAATGGCTTTGAATGCACTTCTAACAAGGGACTGGATTAGGCATAATAGGACAGGGACAGCACGGGGAGAACGTTTCAATTGGCATCTAAAAGGCATCAGTTTCTGTGTGGGGTGAGAGTGTGAAAGTGCCTTTTAGAATAACCCGTGAAAAATGCAGGAGATGAGTTAAATGTGAACCCAGGAGGAAGGTCTTGAAGATTGTGCTTGCAGCAAAAATGTGATCAATGGGGAGCGGAGAGCGAAACAATGCGGGGCTGCCGGCGAAGTAGGTCACCCGTTAACGAGGCACTGCCTCACGCAGAGGGAGAATTTAATTTTTAAACACCAGATCCTGCATTTGCCTGAAATAAAACCTAGCTAGAAATTTAGCAGCTGGCCAAATAAGAAAAGAAAAAAAAAAGTTTCATTCTCCCGTGTTCGGTTTTTATTAAATTTACTTATAGAGTGGTTTAATAACTTTTAAGTCTTATTAGATGTGACTCCTTTGTGTTGCTGCTCAGGATTCCCATGAACCAGGAGCTGATGAACGATGGTGGTTGTTGGGGTGGTGCAGGGATAAAGCTGTGCATTTTTTGCACTTATGCTATGGGAAGTTGATAAATTCAAGTTCTTTGTGTGCTGTCTGTTCGCAGAAATAATATAAAAATCAATGTGTGGGTATGAAAAGCATGAGGTACCCAAACCTTTGAGAGAGCAGCTGCTGTTGGAGTATCCTTTATGTAACTCCAGGGCTGTATAAAGTGTGAGTAAAGTGACACAATTCAGATTAAGGCTTTCCCAGCATATTTGCTCTCCATGAACAGCCCATAATTTAACACATTACTGTTCCTCCAAGAGCAGCTCCACATTCACTCGAACCCCTTCCTGTTGTAATTAGTATTTTATCTTATTGATTAATAGAGAAAGATCTATAAGGCCAGTCTTAAAATCATTTAGCAGTAAAACACTGTGCAATAATAGTGTCTCTGTAATCCCTTTAATAATGACACAAAGAAGTTATTATTTCTTCTCAGGTGTCCACACTGGATTTATGTCAATGAGAGGGAAATTCCTTGTGGGTCAATGTGGTCACAGGCTGCAGTTTTGGAGTGCCAGACCTGAGCAGCTGAGCTGTGTGCAGCCAAGGCTCAGAGAGTTTAATAAATGCTGATAAACCGCTAATCTATAATATTTAACCCTTCTGTCTTCTTTGATCTGCTACAATTTTGTGTTAGTGGAAAAACATCCTGTTTCATGCCCATACATTTTCCACAGAGCAAATTTTTTTCCGGAGTGTTATTTTTAATTGTTGTTTTTGCTGGTTAGCAGAAGGTGTAAGGGAAGGTCCTGGAGAATGCCCAGAGCCCTTTGTCAGGGTGAGCTGCTCCAAAACAGCATGCACTGAAGGCAGAATGCTCCACTTTTGGTCACACACCAAGTGACTTTTTATTTTTTGGTCCCAACTGAGCTGAGTTAAGCCCACATCATCCCATTTTAAAGAGAGTATAAAATATCCACATGAAGCCGTGGCCCGATTTAATGGGAACAGCTCTTGTGAGCTGCAGAATTCTAAATTGCAGCTGGTGACTAAAGGTTGAATTTTTGCCATTGTGCTTGGGCTTCTGCATTATCCAGAGCAACTCATCCTCACGAGGTATTTAAAAGTATCCTTGAGAAATGAGCACAGATTCTAGACAATGGCCAGCATTCAGCTGGCAGAAAAATGTTTTATGTCTGGAAAATATTTGAAAAAAGAGATTTGAAACTTCCCCAAGCTTCATTAGGGGATGAGCTACCTGAAGAAAACTTCAGTGGAAGGAATGAAACAGGAATTGGGACAATGATTAAAACAAAAGCAGAGGAATTGTCCGCTTCTCACCTGAGAATTATTTTCCCCCAGAGCCAAACCTGCCTGTCTCTCTCCTTGGAGCAATGATGCTCCTTTGGACCATGGCAAAGGCTAAGATAAGGCCTCAAGGAATTAGGGGGGAGTCTCTGTGCCCTCATTTCTGGTGGGTGTTTTTACAACTGTCTGCTCCTAGGCATTGGTCTAACATAATGAAATGCACATGTATTTTTAGAGGTGATATGAATTTTGGATTAATTAAGAATGTAAGTCCCAGGCTTCTTCTTTAGATGTTAGCTCTTATTAATATTTATAAAAAACCAATTCCATGTTAATACATTCATAATACATCAGATATGTGGCACTACCCCGTTTAATAGATTTTTTTTAGAACATCATTGTAACTGTGAGGATGTTCTCCTCTGTCCTTCTCCGAGTTGAAAGAGTATTCATATGGATTTTTCTCCCAATGTTTAGACAGGATTTTTCTGAAAAACCTCCTTTTTAATTACCTCGCCAGTCCATCAATAGAGGGCCGTAGGCAACGTAATTTCAGCAGCGGGCAGAGGTATAAACTGCAATGGGAACAGTCAAGGAGCAGAATTGCTGCAGGTGTGGATTGAATCACATCCAATACCCGGCACTGGTGCTGGGGAATGTGAATGGATGTGGGGCTGGGGGGCTCAGCCCTGCTCTGTGGTGTATCCCAGCTGTGTCCCCCTCCTGGTGCCCACCGAGGGGCTGTCCTGGGTCACACAGGGCCAGGGGCTGCTGTGGGGGCACTGCTGGGGTTGGCACATCACAGCGACCCCACAGGGCACCAGGGGTGTCCAGCTTAAAACTTAAAACTGTGTGCCAAAAATTGCTTTAGACCGAGGCTGGGAGCAAGGCACACGGAGGAAGAAGGAGCTGCTGGTTTTGAGTCCTTCACAGAGCTCTAGAACCATGGAATGGTTTGGGTTGGAAGGCACCTTAAAGATCACCCATTCTACCCCCTGGCATGGGGTAGAACTGGGTGGAAGTTGAAGGTAGAAAGTGGAACGTAGGAAGTGGAAGGTAGAACATCTTCTACTATCCCAGGTTGCTGCAAGCCCCAGTGTCCATCCCTGGCCGCTTCCAGTGATCCAGGGGCAGCCACAGCTGCTCTGGGCACCCTGGGCCAGGGCCTGCCCACCCTCACACACCCAGGAATTTCACCCTGGGTTTTTCTAACCCAGGATATTCTAATTCTTTCCCCTAACCCTGCCCTGTGGCAGTGTGAAGCCATCACCCCTTCTCCTGTCACTCCAAGCCTTGTAAACCTTCTCTCTCCATCTTTCCTGCAGCTCCCTTGACCTGCAGGAGTTCACAAGGCCACAATGAGCTCAATCCAAAGCTTCTCCTCTCCAGGCTGAACAATCCCAACTCTCTGGGCCTTTCCTCATGGCAGAGATGCTCCAGCCTCTGATCACCTTGTGTTTAACCATAAAGCAGGGAAGGTGGGGCCTTGTGGCACCGTTTCCTTTCTCTTTTGTGCTGCTCTTGGGCTCAACTTCCCCCAGCTCCTTCCCCTGCAGTAATTAGGATTCCACATTTTTTTAAAATCTTTTTAACATTCCTCATTTCAAAGTTAATTTGCTTTGAGAACAACCCAATTAGAGGTGAATCACTCTCTATATGTGCAATTCTGCACTAATTGCTTTATTTGATCATTTTATATTTATAAGCTAAATGCCTTATTTTCTTTAGGAGGGAGCTCTCGCTGCCTCCCACCTCTCACAGCTCAAGGTCTTTTCCATTTGTGGGTGGCTGTTGGCAATAAAGAACAATGTTATTATACCGTTGTTCAGAGAATTATGTCATTTGCAAAAGAATCACAGCTCAGACCGTGTAAGGGGAGCTGCGTGGGGGCTCGGGGGAGCAACGTGTCCTCCTTGACATCACAGGCTTGGAGGCTTGGCTTGAATCCCTGGCCCAGGAGCTGGGGAAAATACAAAATTGGAGACAGTTTTCTGTGGCACTGAGGGAGATCTGATAGCTCATCATGCCCACAGTTACTGAGGGTTCACACTGAAATTTAACCACACATGATCCCGTGTTCTGGTGATGCCTCAGGATTTCAGCTTTTCTATTTTTCATATATTTGGAATCCTGTAATTTAGTGTATAACTCTAAACTCCATATGCAGTTTTAGCTGCCACTTTTCCATTTTGGGCAGACACAACAATTCCTCTCCAGGCCTGGCAATCCAGGACACCTCACTGCCTCAGGCCCTGAGAGATGGAAACAAAAGTGAGTTGGGGGCAGCAAACTTGGGGTCAATGACTTCATTACCTGAAGCTGTAATTGGAATTAATTAACTCCCAATATACAAATGGCCCAAACTTATGAAAGTGTGAAAACCTGTGACCCACTGTCCATTTTGGGTGCAGCTCCTGGGGGACTTTGTCTGTCCTAAATGTACCTGAAAGCTCTTCAATAAATAGAACTGCTTTTTATTGTCTTAATTTTGTCTGGCCTCTGTTTTAAGTAAGCCCAAAAAGGCATCACTGGGATCTTATTTTTGGGGGTTGAAATGGGTGTCTACAAGTAAAGATAAATCAATAATTATCATCTGTTCTGTTATATGGGTTTAGGGTTGATTCTGAATTAGTCCACAGTGGTTTTTAATAAAACTAGCTGTAGGATATTTTGCTGCTGGTAGCAGGAGTGTGAAGCCAGGCCTGGGGGAGCCAGCTCAGGACAGCAGCTCCAGCTGCTCACAGCACTTCCTCAAGCTGGGTTAATGTCCATCAATCCTCAGTGCCAGATTTACACCCAGCATTTGCAGTTGGAAATGTGAATTTTCCCAATCCTGGTTTTCCCTTGGAGGGGGTTGTCCTGACTTTGTACCCATCACTGTCATCCAAATCTATAATTTCCAAAAAAGAGTGAGTGTTCTGTATGTACAGATCTAGCAATAGAGAAAATCTGAATCTAAAATACTGAGGAGGAGGGTAAAGGTGAAACAGAGAATGGGTAAAATTCCAGATTGAGCGGTGGGAGCAGCTCATGAACCAGGCCTGGCAAGAGCCAGATGACTGTCCCAATCCCTATTTATGTGGCAATAAATATATTTATCTCCTTTAAAAAACCCCAAAAAACAAAACAAAAAAAAACCAAAAAAAAAAACCAAAAAAAAACCACACACAATAAAAGATCATACCATATTTTGAAGCCTGGAGAACATTTTCAAGGGAGAGAAAGAAAGTTCTGTTTGTTAGTTTTTTTTAATGTAGTGAATAAATCAATATTTAGGTGAGTTTCCTGGTGGTATTTACAACACTGACATTTGAACTCTTGGTTTATTTATATTTCCAAGGATCCTGTATCCAACTTAGTAATATAAAGATTGCCACCTTGTCCCATTTCAGAGCTGCAGGCAGCACTCTCCATCCCTAGCAGAATCCCATCTACCAGCCCAGCAGCAGGGAAAGAAATTGGCACCAATTCAATTTATTCAGGCTGGAAATAAGATTGGGAAATACCATCACCTTAATTCATTATTATTTTCACTATGTGAGTTGTAATCTTGTCATTATCCTTTATGCCAGCCTTAAGATCATTCAGTTCTCCAGGGAGTTTCAGATGTTTCTTGCCAGGTAGCAGTGCTGGAACCCCATGTTCCAGCTGGCACTGAGCCCTGGGGGAAATCAGGGGTGCCTGGTGTGGGGCTGGGGAAGGTGCTGTGCCCCTTGTGCCACCCTGTGTTGCTCCACAGGTGTGTGTTAGACCAGGCTGGTTGTTAATTTGTTAATTCCATTCCTGACAATCACATCTCTAGGCACAGAAAGCCCCCAGGATATGGTCAGGCCATAAATGTGCTTCCTTACCACTGGCTGTGTTTGAAATGAGGAGCTTTGGTGAGTAATTTCCAAAGCCACTGGACCAGGCAGGCACAGGGTGAGAGCCTGCAGCCTGCAGAGCCAGGACAGCTGAGGAACACATTGGGGACACACTGGGGACACACTGGGGACACTATGGGGACACATGGGGAATGCCGGTTCTTCTGGCCTTGATCCAGGGAAGTTGTGTGTGTTAAATGGGGTCTGAGGCAGAGTTTGTGCCCCTGGCTTGGACAGGAGGCAGGGAGCTCCGTGTGGAACCTGCCTGCCCTGCCCTGAGCAATCCCTGCCAGTTCTGCCCTACTTTTGGCATCCTTGGGAGTTCTGTCCTGCCCTCAGTATCCTGCTTTTGGCATCCTTGGTAGTTCTTTCTTTTGGCATCCTTGGTAGTTCTGTCCTGCCCTCAGCACCCTGCCAGTTCTATCCCAGATCCTGATCAGGCAGACTGGACAGCAGGATGGGGAACACGTGCTGATATGTAGGACAAAACCACTGTAATGCAGAGGGAAAATAAACCTGAGAGGTTTATTTTTAAATATTATTAGAAAAGCTCTGGGAGGTGCATGAGCCCCTGTGGGTGCTGTTCCTGTGGCTGCCCTGAGTCCCCAGCAGCTGCCACAGCCCCAGCAAACAGGGAACTCCTGCATCCTGCAGGCTATAAAAACCCATGATGGGGAATATCTGCAGGAGCATCAATCTTCGTGAATGAGGAGAGGATGGAGCAGGGGAGTCACGAGTGAGTTATCCTGTCACTCCTGACAAATGGAGATAAATGGTGTGACACCAGCTATTTATTTATACACTTTGCTGGCTTTGCATATGAGTGTGAGCAGGAGGAACAGCATTTTGGCACATGTGCCACTGCTGCTGCAAAGGGCTTAGGTCAGGGTGTGTGGATGCCATGGGACAGAGAAACAGCAAGCATTTCTCACAGTGGCTTGTGAGAATTTTTAGGGAGTTGTAAGGATGTGATAACTTGTTAAGTATAAACAATCTACAAGTGGTGTTTTTCTACTTTGTCTTTCTGTTCTTCTCAAGAGCAGTACGTGAGAAAAATGTTTTTGTTAGTTAGCCAATCAAATAAAATCCATCATATCACTCTATGAAAACCACGCAGTTCTCTTAAATAAAACCTTCTTTGCTCTTTCTACAGCCCTGCCTCCTGCCTGTTCCTGGGTCATTCTTGGCACAAGAGTAACAAGGGTGAGCTTTGGGAGGTTTTCACTGTGTGGTCACAGCAGGCAAGGACTGGGCTCCACAGAGAGAGATCAGAGAAGAGCTTTTCCAGCTGATGCTGTCTGGGCTGGATCCCTTTGTTTCCCGAAGCCCAGAATGCTGTGAAGATTGAAATCTGTAATTTTGAGAGCTCTGTATTGTTGGAACAAGGCCCTGATGGAGGTAATCCCTGATGCTTTGCAGTGCTTGAAGCACAGGTCTGATGGAAGGACCCGGGAAGCTGTGGGATGTGCATCATGCACTTTGCATTATGCATCTTAGAAATGCAAATTTATTTTCATCTTAACCCTCAGCTCAGTGCAATCCTGCTAATCCTTTCACAAAGGCATGAACTACTAATCCAAGTGCTGCACAGGTCTTGCAGATCTCTGAGCAGTTTCCCAGATTCCTCTCCATGCTGAAAAGGAAATTTGTATTATTTGGATATCAAGAGTGCAGCTGAAATTGGGGGTGACTTTTGTTTCTCTGGGAGGTTTCCTGGGAGTGAGCTGGGGTGAAACCTTCCCTCCCAGGTGCCTGAAACAGGAGGCTGCTGCAGCTGAGTCCTGCTTCCCCTGGAACTCCTTCTGATGGAATTGGACTAACACAAAGCGACAAAGAATCAGACAAACTGACACTGAATTTAGGGGGCTGTGGAAGCCTGTATTGCCTGTACTTGGCCTTGTTAAGGAACAGGAAGTCTGAGTGGGTTTAAATGTTTGTTCGTTCAGTGACTGATTCATGAGCTGGTTTCTTTGCTAAAAAAAACCCATCATTTTTGTTTTGGAATAAATTCAGTACACAAATGTAATCACCCAGAAAAATATTTACTGTGACCAGCACAATCAATTCCCTGACCCCTTTATCTTTATAAAATCACCCAGCAAGGCTGCTTTATAATTTACTATTGTTTTATTAATTTTATCTCACTGTTCTTTCAGCAATCATTCCTGTCACAGCCAGGGATTTGTGGTCCAAGTCAGCCAGCCAAAAACTCAAACCAGTTTGCAAACACCCAAACAGGAACATTAACAGGCCAGTGCTGAATGTGCATTGTTGGTGTCTCAACTCTGCTGCCAGCCCCATGGATGCTGAGGGTCCTGCAAGGCTGGACACACTTCAGTCACCCCTCAGAGCCTCTGATTTACTGTGAGTGAGACATAAAAGGTCCCATGAGGTTAGGAAATGCTGCCTTTGGGGAGAAAGGGAAGGAGCCCACTGCCAGCATAACAAAATTGCTGCCCCTCCTGCCAACCTCCCCTCTCTCTGTGCATCAAGGGTTTCTCTAACATTTCTGGCTGGAGGGTGTGTGTGTGTGTTCAGATTTCTTTATTTATTTCACATTCCACGGACACATGAGATGAGACCAAGCTGTATAATTTTCTTCCCACTCCCTGTGTGCAGCCACTGAATTCATCTTAATTTCCTGCACCAGTGCCCATGGACTGGGAGCTGCTTTCTGCCCCCCCTGAAGTGAATGATGCTGTTCAGGAGCTCAGGTGATTAAAACAGGCAGTCTCCAGCTAGGCACAGAAAAGGGCATTTGCTCATGTGTGCTCTTGGTGTAATGCAGCAAAAAGCTGAGGGATTGTGGGGTGGTGCAGAGGGATGGGGGGTGCCTTCAGGTGCCACCACTCTTTAGGTCTGTCACCACATGGAGTCATGGCAAAGCTGAGCCCCAGAGACCCCCTTACAAACCACAGCCCTCCCCCTGCCTTGGCTGTACTTGACTTTTTGATTTTGCAAGCCCTTTTTCATGCTCTGGTTGTGCATTTGTGGGGACTCCCGGGGTGTTTTGTGTAGGAAGTCAGAACAAGGCTCCTGCAACGCTTGCACACTGTGGAAAGAGGTGCTGGCACGTTGTGGCTCACAGCAGGGCAGGGATGGAGGGATTTAATTTCCCATTAAAGGAAATTTTGCTTCCGTCTTCATCCACGGGCTCCTCCTGCCCAAACAGAGCCCCTTGAACACTGAGCTGCTGTCTCCTGTGTAGAGTCAGAACTTCACAGAACCACAGAATCATGGAATGGCTTGGGTTGGAAGGACCTCAAAGCTCATTTTGTTCATGGCAGGGACACCTTCCACTACCCCAGGTTGCTCCAAGCCCTGTCCAACTTGGCCTGGAACATTTCCAGGGATGAGGCAGCCACAGCTTCTCTGGGTAACCTGTGCCAGGGCCTCCCCACCCTCGCAGGGGGGGATTTATTCCTAATATCCCATCTAACCCTGCCCTCTGTCAGTATAAAGCCATTCCCCCTCGTCCTGTCACTACATTCTCTTGTAAAAAAATTAATAGAAATAAATAAAGTACCAGATCATTGCTGATTGTCACCCATCCTTTTCTGGCTCCTTGTTCATTCCCAGCCAGAGAAGCCACAAGTGCAGGAGTTGTGTCTGTGCTGCCCCAGGGCCAGGGCCTGTCCCTGCTGTAACCAGCCAATGCTCCCACCTGCTGCAGGGGATAATTTTTTGTTTATAGAAAAATCCATAAGGTTTGAGTTATCAAAAGCTGTGTGCACTAGTGAGAAGGACACAAAATCAATGCTGAAATATTGTCTTATTTAATGGCCGCTGTAAATAGCTCTGTTCTGATTCTTTAGTAGCAGTGAGTTATGGCAGGGGTGGGGGGCAGTGGGGTGGGCTGGTGTGCAGCCCAGAGCCCCACGAGCCCCACCTGGCCCTGGGGGAGCTGACAGAGGCTGTGACAGAACAGGGGAAATGGCTTCACATGGCCAGAGGGCAGGGCTGGATGGGATATTGGGAAGGAATTGTTCCCTGTGAGGGTGGGGAGGCCCTGGCACAGGGTGCCCAGAGGAGCTGTGTCACTCTAGGACACAAAATAGAAAGATGTGGACACTGGAATCTCCAAGGTAAAAAAGAGGGCAGTTTAATTTTTGACTCCAACATTTATAGATTTCCAAAAGTGACAGTGGATTGGAGGGTGACAGCGCCACCTCTCCAATGACACTGGACAAACCAACAGCCCATCAAATTTCTCCTCCTCCAGAAAAGAATGCAAGACAATTAATTATTTACATAAAATCCGTGAGAAAGTTCGTTACAAGAATGTAAACATCAGAAGGCTGAGAAGAACTCAAAAGAACAGAGCAACAGAGCTGTGGCTGCCCCTGGATCCCTGGAAGTGCCCAAGGCCAGGCTGGACAGGGCTTGGAGCAGCCTGGGACAGTGGAAGGTGTCCCTGCCCTAGGGATGGAACAAGACAGGCTCTAAGGTGTCTTCCAACCCAAGCCACTCTGTGATATGTTCATGGGTTCATGGGAGTAAATTTAGCAGAATCACAGATGCCACATGCAGGGACACTTTCCACAGGACCAGGCTGTTCCAAGCCCCTCCAAGCTGGCCTGGAACAGGCATGGGGAACAGGGATGCCCAAGGGGACTGACGTCCATAACTTTTCTGGACAACCTGCGGCCGTGTTTCACATGTGTCCTCTCCGCTTCTCTTTTTGTAAGACATGTTTTTAGAAACATCACTGAGGCTTATAAATGAGGCTTTTTAAACTGTTTAAATTGTTTGTTTCCATGTCATTGCATGCAATCATCTGCTGGAGAAGCTCTTTCTAGAATATATTTGGAAAACACTGGTATTTCCCCCCTTTCCTGGAAAGGCCTGAGGTCTGGGTTGGGGATTCTGGAGTAACCCAGCTGTATTTCCAGCAGCAACAGTAATCACTACCAGCAAGAAGAAAATAATATTGCAGAGTTCTTTGCTTGAAAGTCAGAAGGAATTAGGAAATCCTGCTCTGCACCGCTCCTTGAAGGTCAGGCAGGCATTGCTCAGTCCAATCACATGTACAAACTCCAGCATCTGAGGGCTCCCAGAAGCTGATAAAGAGTTTTCCCTGAAGTCCTGCCGCAGCCAGTGGGATCGTGCAGGCATCACCTCTGTCAATATTTAACTCTGGGTCAATACAGCTTGATGTTTGGCTTAACAGAACTTAATATCTGCTGAATGTCAGCCAAGTTCTTGCAAGTGCAGGAGCTGCCTGGTTCTGTGGGGAAGGGGTTCCTGGCTGAGGAGTGATGGGGAAGCAGCCCAGCTCTGCTCACAGGTGAGGGCTGGGAGTGGCTCCTGCTCCTCTCCACCCCAACAGCCAGGGCTGCTAACCCAGGATGGGTTACTGGGGCTGCGCAGGGAGCTGAATTCCAGGGGATGAGCCTGTCACTGGTGCACGGGGCAGGCACCAGGCAGGGCTGCAGCTCAAGGAGATGCTCAAGGCATCTGTCCCTTTCTGTGTGAGCTGCTGGGGCTCATGGAGCTCCATCTGGCACAGAGTATGCACAGGAGAGAATCATTGGTTTGGATTGGAAGAGACCTTAAAGTCCATCTTGTTCTAACCCTCTTCCACAACACCAGTTCCTCCACTAGAGACCTTCTGGTCCCATCGACATCCCCAACATGTTGTGAGTGCTGCTGCTTCTCCCTGGATTTTTTGCTCTCATGAGTTTTTCCTTTTACCTGCCTGGCAGTGATGCCCTGAGGCTGCTGGCAGCTGCAGTGAGGCCAGGCTGCCCCTCTGCCCTCCCTCAGCCTGGCACTGTCCCCTCCTCCCCACAGCCCATGTCTTTGGGCAGCACTTAGCCAGTGCCAGGGGTTTCTTTTTATCATGGTTTTAATATTCATGCCACATGCAAATGAAGGAAAAAGGTAATTGTCCCAATTAAGACTAAATAGGTTTTTTCTCACACATCTTGAATAATTCGATGCTTCTGCTTATCTCATAAAAAGTTTCCTGGTGGAACTGCCTCAGCCTCGGTGTTCCTACAGGAGCCTGCTGAGCCTTGGTAATTAAGCTGTGATTAGCCAGCTATAAATACATGGGATGGAATTCTACATTGCACTCGTAGGGCACCCGGAGATGCTAATAAAGTGATCAGATCAGTGAGCACCTCAGGTAGAGCAGCAGTGCTGGGAGGAAGCTTTTGCTGTTAGTGCAGGTCAGCTGCCATGGCTCAGCTCCTCTGGGCTCCGAGCTGTAGCTGAGTGCTGGACCAAGGCTGGTGCTGGTGGATGACTTCCACTGGGAGCACCAGCATTTCCTCACAGAAAGGGAGGCCTGTCACCCTGTTCTTCTAAGTCCTTCTAAGCCTTCTAATGTTTACATTTTTGTGATAGAGTTCTCACGCACTTTTCATGTAAATAATGAGTGTTTTACGTTCCTTTGTAGAGGAGGAAAAAATTGACAAACTGTTAGTTTAACCAGTGTAACTAAAAAAGTGACAATTTCATCCTGCAATCCAGGGTCACTTTTAAAATTATATATATATCCAAGTCAAAAAAACCCCAAAAAACTTTCCTCTTTTTACCTTAAAAATCTCAGTGTGTGTGTCATTCATTTCGTGTCCTCTTGCAACAGAGGTCAGGCATTGGAATGGCTGCCCAGCAGGTCTGGAGTTCCCATCCCCGGAGGTGACCAAGGAATGACTGGACATGGCACTCAGTGCTTGGTCTGAGTGACAAGGTGGGCATGGGGCACAGCTTGGACACGATGATCCTGGAGGTGTTTTCTGACCTGGGTGATTCTGGGATTCTGTGATTCCTGAAGGGGAGACTGGTGGTGAATTGGCTTTTTGAGGAGGTGGCTCATTGGGTTCCTCTGCTCCTCCTGCCCACTGGGGTTTGGGCTCCAGAGATGTGATGAGGGGTCCAGTGAGTGAGATCCTCCTCCCACCCAGAGCAGAGACAACTCCTGGGCTTGGAACAAAGGGCCACGAGGTTGTGCTCATTCAGCCAGAGACATGATGGATCTCATGGCCTCTGGACCCAACTGCAGCTGTTTGTGATGTCAGGGGACTGCTCTCCAGTGAATTACAGCTGATACTTCATCACACACATTATTCTGGTAAGGAACAAACTGGAGGAAGGCAGGACAATTTGGAGAAGAAAGTGAACTGACAGTTCCCGAGTAAATGATTCATTATTCACTCAGCTCTGGCTGCTTATTGCACTTGCCCCGACTCCTGAACAGAATTTGGCTCATTTCAAACCCTGCTGCATTCCTATTTCTCTGCTGTGACATGACCTGGCAGCTGAAATGTTCATGAACACACTTATGAATTAAAACTTCTGTCAAACCTGATTCTGTGAACTGCTCACAGGAAATTCATATCAGCTGCTAATTTCCATCCCTTTACGTCTCAAATACCATTTGTGAGCTTTCTAACTCAATGCTATTTCAGTTTTAAAAGCACTTCAGGAAAACAACGTGGGATTATTTGGCAGGAGGCAGTTGTCTAAAGCACTGTCAGAACAAGCACTTTCTCTTTAGCAGCCTCTTTCCTCACCACTACAGCTCCTGCAGGGGCTGCTACAGACTCAGCCCCTTTGGGCCCGGCACTAGAGGAACAACGTGCACAAAATCCTGATGATTTTGTGGAGTTTGACATACTGTCGTGGAACTGTTCCAGTCATGTGAATGAGGAGGCAAACAGGGAAATCTGAAACTTCAGAACACTGTGCAAGAGCAAAGGGTTGGATGCAAAGGAGTGCAGCACCAGAAAGGGAATGGGCAGAGCCCCCATGCACAGGTGAGGGGAGAAACAGAGGTGGAACAGAAAACAGTGAACCAGTTCAAGTAAAATCAGAACTGAACAAAATATTCACAAATGTCGCTGTCATATTTTCTGAAAAACCCCTTTGCCAGGATTTCTTCTCCTGGGAAGCTGAGAAGCCTCACAGAAAAATGAAAACAATAATTATCTGATTGCTTCTCCTGTGTTTTGCTGCTTTGGAATGTGGTCTGGAGATTGTTTACCAATTCGTCATTGTTTGATTGGTTTCATGTGAATTGTTTTGACTTAATGACCAATCACAGCCAGCTATGTCATGACTCTGGAAGAGAGAGCCACGAGTTTTCATTATTATCATTCTTGTTAAGCCTTCTGTCTGTATCCTTTCTCTATTCTTTAGTATAGTTTTAGTATAGTATTCTTTAATATAATATAATAACATAAAATAATAAATTAGCCTTCTAAGAACATGGAGTCAGATTCATCAATTCCTCCTTTGTCCTGGGGACCCAGAAAATTCAACACACAAAGAAGATCCCAAGCAAAAAATTCCGAGAAAGGAAAACAAACCCTCAGCCAGGGGCCTGCACTCTGGACTGTGTTAGGAAAATTAATCCACAAACATCAGAGGTTTATGTCCAAAAAGGAGACAGACGAGTCCTTTCTGGCTTTATTCCAATAAAGGGGAATGGGGCATTCCCCTGGGATCTCTCAAATTTTTGGAGGATGTAGCCTCCTTTTTATCCCAATTTCCCAGCTGCATTTCCCTTCTCTCTTTTCCCATTTCTGAGGTATTTGAGAGGTTGAGACTTCCCAGAACACTGGATCCCAGAGATTCCCCTCTAATGTACAACCTTCCCTTTTAATTTTTAATTCTTATGGAATTTAGGGATTTTTCTTCTCCATTGTTTCATTAATCTTTCAATGTCTAATTTCATTTCTCAGCAAACCTAAAGTTTATTTGTAAAATCAAATATCTTTTTCCATTCACCAATCAGTGGAATCCTTCCCATTGTTTCTTTTATCTCCCAGTGCTGGTTTTACCTACCAGCAGACCCACAGCTGGTTTGGAAAGACAAATCCACTATTCCTCTCAACCCCGATGTGTGGGTGGATGTGGTGTTTTCCATGCCAGCCCTGGACATGAGTGCAGATACCTGTGAGCATGAGATCTGAGCTGCCAGCAGGAACATTCATGCAGAGGGCTGTGAATGCATCCCACGTCATCCCACACCTCTGCTCACTGTTCTAGCCCCAGGCAGTGTTAGAATAACCACAGAGAGCACTAGCTTCAGTTTGGGCTGTTTGGCACAAAGCACCGTGTGCCTGTACGTGCTCACTCAGGCTGGGAGGGGAGATGGAAACGTTGCCTTTCATTGCTGATTTCTCCATCTGTTTTGTGTCTCTGCTTTGTTCGCCTGCAGCGCTGCGTGGGTGCTTGTTGGGGAAGGGCGTTCCGGAGCCCTTGCACAGTTTTCCTGGTAAACACGGTTTGATAGTCACTTCAAGTGTGGCTTTTGCAGTGTTCTCACATCTCATTCCTTTATGCTCTGCCAATCCGAGTCCTGCTGCTCCTTTTGTCCCTCTGCTATTCCAGCCCAGCCCTGCCCCCAGCCATGAATGCAGCCAGAAGTATTTTTTCCAATTTAACGCTGACCAATTTTTATGTGTAGCTGTAAGTGGGTCCATTAGCGCTGGTCAGAGGAAAGCTGAAGAACATTTGGCAGATAATTGGGCCTGGATCCATCAGAAGGTCCTGATGTGGAGCCTGCAGCTCTCTGTGCTGGTGAAACATCTGTGTAAAGAGCTCTGCAGCTGAGGCTTCGTTAGAACTGCCCGTCACCACAGTCCTCTTAAAGCTCTCAATACACCAGGGACTCCTCTGGGTCTACCCAAAATAGCAACTCTCCACTTAGGCAGCCGTGTGTGAAACAGGAGTCGTCTCATTTAAATGTTCCCGGCTGCAGGCACGACCTGAGCCTCTTTGTGGGATGTGCCGAGCTATCAAAGCCTCACTCTTCACAGCTCCGGAGGAAGTGGGGCTGGAGATGGCACCCAGCTGTGTCCCTGAGCTGAATGTATAATTTTCCAGCCACATCTGGAAAGGGGCAGATGTGTAATTGCATGCAAATGGTCATTTGTCACAGTGAAACTGTCTTTTCTAGTAGGATTATCCTCGAAAAGAAGGCTGTACCTTAGGATGAGGAGATAATTGTAGTGTTTATGGAACTGAGTGACAGTCACATAAAATCTGGGCCACTTTTCTGTTCAAATTTTGCTCATTCTCAGCCTGGCATACTGGTGCTGCTGCTTTGGGCCCCTTGGCACTGTTCATGCCTGAGCCTTGTTTCCCCATGCATTTTCCAGCTGTGCCTGTCCCACCTCTGCTGGGACCTGCTGCTGGCTCGGGACCTTCTGCACCACGGCACAATGCTCAGGCCTCCAGAACCAACATAGAGTTTATTTAAGTGACTGGTGGGAATCACAGTGTTATCTGGACCAACAAAATGAACCTTCCATAAGTCTCTTATTCAACACTGAAAGATGCAGAACGGACCTGACACATCTCTGCATCTCTTGCACGGGGCATGATGAGTTCCTCCAGAGTCTGATTGATAAAAATGAGAGCACACCCCTGGTACTAAAGTGATTTCAGCATTTATTATAATAAAAGAAAGGCCCAAAGCAGGGGCCCGGGCCGAGCAGGAGCGTTCCCGTCGAGGATGGAGCAGCGCCGGCGCTGGGGCTGCTCAGCAGCGATGGCCCCGATGTTCCAGGGGAGCAGCACAGCTTCCCTGGGTCAGATGCTCCTTTTTATGCTGGTTTTTGTCCCTCTGGATTGGTTTCTGTTTGTATCCTCCATTTGCATGAAGGTTTAAGGTCTTGATTGGCCATTACAGTTCTGTCCAGGCTGGCTCGTGGTGCACTTTACTGAGGTGTGTTATGGTACGTGGATGCCTTATTTCCTATAACTCTCCTTTTAACCCCTTTTACAATATAATAACCAAACTAGCAGTACATGCTTAACGATCTATTAACTATTTAACAACAGTTTCTAACCCATTTTTAACACTGATCATCTCAACTGCCCTAGGATCCTTCAAAAGCCCTTCAGTGTCACCCATCAGCTGTGCTGTTCTGCTGCCCGCACCCCTGCCCTCTCCATCAACACAGGGCAGTGCGCCATGCTGATGGGTCCCACCTCCTTGTCCACCACCAAACCCTGCACACTCTCGTGGTGTCAGCCTGGGTTGAGCAGAGGAGGTGTGGGCTCCCAGCCCTGCTGATTAATCCGGAAGAGACATTATTTCAGATTATTGTTGCACCACTGACATGAAGTCAGAGGATGCTGTTGGCTTGCTGGCATGTGGGATGGCTTCGTGCAGGAGGAGCACACACCGAGGGTGATGCTGTGCAGGATGAATGCCAGCGAGCAGGGAGTTTTCAGACATGCAGATTTGTTTTGTGGATCATCATCTGTTCCTTCTGTGTGCTACTTAAACTGGCTGTTGTTATGCAAATCCCGTAATGTATTTAGGAGTGCTCTCCAGAGATTTCAAATGGCATCTAATCTGGTTAGCAGATCCATTCTGCTAGAGACCCGGCTAATGTGTTCAGCTAAAGATGAGATATTGGTATTTTATGCATGTGACTAGCACAGAGGCTGTTTTATCCCATTCACCAAGCGCTTACAGCACTCTGACTGACCCAAAACCCGTGTAACTGCCAGGGAGAAGAATAAACGCACCAATAATGTGAACAAGCAAGTACAATGTATTTACAGCTCCTGACAGTACCTCGGAGTCGCTGCAAACTCGAGCTTGCCTGTTCTGAGTTAAACAAGGCTGGGCTGAGTCTGTACCTGGATGAGAAATCCAGGAGCTCCCAGAGCTCCCGACTCTTGCCCTGCCTATGTCACTGTCACTTCAGGCCCCAGTGCACCTTCCCTCTGCTCCCTGGATTTAGTTGTTACCAGTTTGATTTGCAAACAACCGGGGAATCTTTTTGTGCCTCCAGACTGATGAAGGATTCCATGCCCAGGATTCTTCCTGATGTCCTTCTGTCTGCCCTATCTCCTTCTTGGGCTGTAGGATGTCCTACAGGAAAGAGATTCCTGTCAAATCTGTTTTTAATGCAATTATTTCCATGCAAATAAGTGTTTCTGTTTTACTGGTTGAACTTAAAAACTGTGTGTATCCACTTGGAATGTTCCACTGAAACCACTTCTTTCTAGCCCAAATGACAACCCAGACTTTTTGACCAAATGTCACTTTACTTTCTGCTAGTTAAAACAAATGTTTCTGATTTTTCTTTAAATGCTACATTAGAATTGGATCGAGATAAATTAGCTCAAAAGTACCTATAAAAAATGAATAAATTGAAATAAAAAATGTTAATTGAAAAAGTTTTTACTCTACATTTAAATTTAAAAGGCAAATGTCTCCAACAAAGCAATGTGAACGATTAAATAATTTTGATGTACATGAAACATTTTATCAAATTAATCTTTCATTTGAAGACTATAAATACATTAACATTCACATTTGTGTATTCTGAACATGCAGGGTTTGGTGGAGTTCTTGTTCCTGGTTCCATGTAGCTCTGGGCTGGCTCCTCATTCCCTTCTCCACCATCTGCTCTGTGTCTCCTACCCCAGAACTGTCCCACGTGCCACTGTAATGTTCCTTGTCAGATGACAGATTTCGGGGAGCTTTAGTAATTAGGAACTCCACTCTCATCAAGGAAAATAATTAGTGTGAATGCTTGTGGTTTACTAAAGCAGCTCAATTAAAGAGAGTAACAAGCTTTTTACAGCAACAAAGGAGGGACTAAGCAGGCCTTGGTGAGTAAATAAAGCTGTAATCAGTGTGATTAATTTAAAGTCTCAGGAAGGCAGGAATTGGATTGATATTCCAAAAGTTTCACATATCTCATGAGAGCTCAGAAGAAATCATTCCATTTTAGGGCTAACATGAGGCCTCACTAATTGTGAACAAGAAGAAGTAAAAACCTGACAAATGTAATTTGCTATTAATTTCCTCTGAAATGAGTGTTTTCATGGGGCTTCTAAAAAATTCTGTGTATGTTTCCTGGCTAAAATGAATTCAAGAAAGGTTTAGGAATGGACTGGATTTTAACCAGGATCCTTAAAACCCTCCCTCATCTGCATTTTCCCCCCTGGCACTGTCATGGGGACTCCCTTGTGCTGTTTCTGTTGCTGCTACTGGTATTCCTTCTCTTCCACCTGAAATTTGGCATTCCTCCACGGTTTATTTAGGGATACAACGAACCCAAAACAGCTGGACAGGAACTGGGACTGTAAATCGTAACCAGCTTTAATTTCATTCATTTCCCGCTGGTGACTGATGGTTTTATGGTGCTTTACTGCACTTCATAATAATTTAAAGCAGATATTTAGTATGTCTATAAAATCTCTTTCATGAGCTTCTGGGGAAGGGAAGGGAAATACTCTGCAGGTTTTTGTTTGAGTTACAAACTGTTGACAAGCCAATCTACAAGATAAGTCATTCCTGGGGGTGGAGGAGTTACTGAACCCCTTTGCTTATAGGAACATGTTTATGGGAGACTCTCAGTTTTTTTCTGATTAAATCCAGACAGGCTTAATGCTGAAATCAGTCTTTGAGCCTGGGAAACATCCTGATAATGCTTCAGTCTAGAAATGTCATATCAGACAATTCTTGGGTCTCGTTTTGCTGCAGAACAGAAGGATTGAATAATTTCCTTTGATAAGTATTTTCAATTCTTTCTCATTTTTCTAGTGTTTTCAGCATTCTCAAATTTTCTCCTCAGCGTTTTTTTAGTGGAAAAATAAAAATCCTTTGAGCGTCTTATAACTGATGATTTCCATGACAATTATCTGAGAATAAGCCCCTCTGATTGATGGCTGGGTCTTTCCCTTTGCACAAGGCAGAGCTCAGGGAGGTTCTGAGTGATTTAGCACAAATCCAGCAGCCCTGACAGTGAAACCCTGGGTGCACCCGGCTGGGTAGTGAGGTGAAATCTCCTTCTCGAATTACAGCTCGGGTTGTGCTCATTCAGTTGTATTTTTCCGAGTTTCCTGCTGCTGAATGTGGTGAAATCTTGTCTCAGCTGATGAGAATAAACACTCCAGCGCTGTGTCAGTCTGCTGTGGCACCCCGAGAGGAACATGGCATTTCCAGCAGGCATCTGAGCAGGGAGAAGCAAAACAGACCCTAACTGAAACTGCAGCTGGATAAGGACAGTCCTGATGTGCTCCTGGCAGCCACTGGAGATGTGGAAATGAGGAGGGTCAGCTCCTGCATGAGCAGAGGCAGGAGTGATGGGACATGACAGGGCTTGGACGTCCTCTGGAGAGATTCTGGTCAGAACAAGGTTAGCCTCCAGTGGGAAAACAGATAAAAACCTGCAGAAGAAGCATAACTCTCTATTCTAATTCTAAAATTTATTAAATTGTCATGATGCCTTAAGTTTTACCTTTTATATTTTTCAGATTTTGTGCTGCTTTAGTGTGTGGGTCTGAGCTTCATATTAGGGAATGGTGAACTTTCTTCGCAGCGTAGGGAGACAAAACAATTCCTGCTCCAGCTGGGTACCAAGGACAAATGATCCAAATCTCAGGCCCAAGAGCACAAACAACGTGGGCTGAAGAGAGAAAAACAAGAGGGATGGAACTTCATAACTAAAGCTATAATTGGACAATGAACTTCAATATGCAATGGACCAGAAATGATAAAAGTGAGAGACCCCGTGACCAGTTGTCCATTTTTGGGACCATTTTTATTCACCTTGGGTGTAGCCCTGGCTGGGCTCTTTTACTGCCCAAGGTGCATCCATTGAGGATTTTAATAAATCCCTACTTTATTCTTTAGCTCTGCCTAGTCTCTGTCCTGGGTCAGCCATCAGTCACTTTGCAGGGTTGTCTGGGCTGGCTGTGGCTCCTCAGAGCATCCTGCCCATGCAGTGCCAGCTGATCCTCCATGGATGGATCCAGGGCATCCCCACGCTGCCACTTGCCCTCCCTGAAATCACATCCTCCTTGAGAAGGAATTTCATTTGCAAGTCTCCAGGTTTTGGATTATCCTTCCCAATCCCCTGCAGTATTATGAATTATTTTCGAATTTAACTCGAGTGTTTCTGTGAACCCTGCCCGTGAACTCTGCAGTAATTTGTATTGTAATGGGAAGGGCAGCACGGCATGGAAAGAACCTTTCCATAAATAAATGCTGAGTGCTGGGGAGCACCTGCAG
>NW_005054591.1:439169-455565 GCF_000277835.1 Geospiza fortis | reverse complement strand
AATCAGAGGCGATGGGGCTATTTCACCAAGTTCAAATTCCAACCAACCTCCTTTCAGCAGAGGAAAATACCATTCCAATACCTGCCCTGGTGTTCATTTGCACTGGAGAAGGATCAGCTTTTGCATTAGGTTCTCCAAATTTTGATAACCTCATTTCCCCTGAGGGAGTTTTTGGGCAGGATAATGTATAGCCCCATGTTGTGTGTTCCGAATTCCATTTGTGAGAGATCAGGATTTTATTGCCAGAGCAGCATTTAAAAATTGCTCTCTCTTTTCTTGGCTTTGTGGGAATTTACAGGCCCAGAGCTGAAAGAAAAGGCTTTTTTGATAAGATGTAGGCTTGATTTTTATTTATTACTTTTGATGGGAATCTTTGCCCCATGGATGAATCTTGCTAGTTATAAAAAGTAGTTGCTGAAAATGCCCAGATCCTTCCTGCAGTGATGCTGGAGCTGCCAGTGCAGGAAGGGCTGTTCTGGAGCTGGAACACCCAGTGGTTTGCCCAGCCACCAGCATTGCCAGGCAGGCAGCTCCAAGGGTGAATTCTCAGCTTTTCCTAAAAATAGGACTTCTTTGAGGTGATTTAAGTTTTTTTTTTTTTTCCTTTTTTCCTGCCTTTATGCCATCATTGAGCAGCTGCTGGGGCAGCTGAGTTGTGTGCTCAGGTACCTCCCTGCAGCTGCTTGGATCCCTGCAGCTCCTCCTGCTTCTCTGCTCCTGCAGAGGGATGAGTGCCTCAGTGGAGCAATCTCCTGTTCATTCTCGTCCTTTTTATCCTCTTGCTCCTCCTCTTCCTCACCCCAAGTGCTCTCTTGCCCCCCTGCTCCCTATTCCCTGGGATGCCCAATTTCAGGGAGCAGGTTGGGTCTAGGAATTGCCACCTGTGCCTCAGTGAGGCAGGAGGTGTCACAGACACTGTCCAGCTCATCCTGAGCTCCTGATCCAGCCCAGATCCATTTTGAGGGTCAGGAGATGTGACAGACACTGTCCTGTGCATGCTGGGCTCCTGCTCCAGCCCAGATCCATTTTGGGGGACAGGAGGTGTCACAAACACTGTCCATTGTAGGAATGTGTCCTCTGTTGATGGAGTGACAGAACTATTCTTTGTCTCCTTAAAAAGGAAAAAAGCCCAGAAGTTTCTCTCCTCAATTTGGTGAAAAGACACCTCATAGGATGTGGAGGATTTCACCTCAAACTTAAGGATCACTAATTGGACAGAAGCTAAAAAGTCTTGCCTAAGCAATTTACTAGAAAAAGAAGAGAACAAAAAAACTAATTGCTTTTGTGAGATGTTTTACCAGGAGCAAAAACCTTTTGCACCTAGCTCAGTTTTTCTCTGTAAAGAGTTTTGTTGTTTTGCCTTTTATTGAAACTTTTTTGTTTCCAAAAGACTCAGACTACCACAGAAACCATCCTGCTTATTTTATGCCTTCTAAAGTAGCTAAGCTATCTTAAGTGTGATATAGATCTCCAAAAGCTTATGAGACCTGGCTCAAAAAGAACAAATATCAGTCCAGGGCTTGCTGGGCTCCTGCTCCAGCCCAGATCCACTTTGGGGTGTCTGGCTGCTCCCCACTGCTGGGTCAGCCCCATGCTGGGCTCTGTCTCCAAGCTTGGAATGTGCATCAACTTTCCCCACTGAGTTTTCCACTTGTTTTTTATTTAATTGAGCATCTCTCAGCGTGTCTCCTGCTTCACTGGGCTCCTGAAGGACTGAGGCATTGATGCAGATCATGGGAATTATCCCTGGGACAGTGGTTTGGGCTGTTCCACTCCAGCCCAGCTATGGGCCGAGATCCTTTAAATGCACATATTCCTTTCCTGAAGCATTAGCAGAGGAACTCATTAATTCCTAATTGCTGCTAATTAATCCTCTGTATGGTTTCTCATGTTTATGAGCAGATGAAGTAGAACCTTCCCTCATCGACGCCTTGAGAACATTTAAGCTTTTTGTGTGGCTTGTTAAATCATCACATTTCAAACTTCCCAGTTCCCAAAGCAGTCAGTAATTAATTGATATCCCCGTGGTATGAGGTAACTGTATGTTGGTTTTCTAGTCCTGCTTTACTTTGTGTATTTTCATTTCTATGGCAAATTAACTCCAGCTTCTAAATTTTTCTCTGAACACTTTCAGAGCTGTGGTCCCTGTGAGGCTGCTCTTGAGGTCCCTTTACCCACACAGGTGACCTTTTAAGAAGTCTTTACTCCAGCCCTTCTCCCCTCAAAGCCCCATTCTTCTAACCCAGCCAAAGAACAGCAGCACTGGCTCCACAAATCTCATCAAACTTGTTGCTTCTTGGTAACAACTGGAGGTAAATGGATATTCCCTTCCCTCTGGGGGCAATGATGGTTTGAAACTCCCTGTCCTGCCTCCACTTCCTTCATTTGGCATGTCTTTGGGAGTTTATATAGTCTGGCAGTGATCCTCTGTCTAAACCCTGTCCAGCATTTCATGCAATAAACTTAATGAACTTTTCCATCTTGGAACAGCTGAATTCTTTCAGAGCAGCTGCTCCGGTTTATTGATGGGCTCATTAGAGCACAGCCACTGGCCCAGGAGGGGTTTTGTGCACATCCCAGTGTGGAACATAAACTGGGCATTTCCAGATGATCCTGCTTAAAGGCTGGGAGGGCTGGGATTGATGGCTGGGATTGCAGGAGCACAGACAGAGAGCCTGGGGAGGTGGAACTGTGAGTGCAGGGACAGCCAGAGGGCAGAGGCAATGTGCTGAGCCCTGGCTGGCTGGCAGGATGCTGTTCCACAGTTTTCTGTGGGATTTGTGTCTTTTTAGGGTAGGAGATTGCATGGAGAGACTGAGCTGTGGGTCCCCACAGCCCTGCCAGGGAAAGTGGCACTTCTCTCACTACTACATTTGGAGAAAATCTAAACAATTTGAGATTGTTTTTAAATTTTCTTTGGAGGGTTCGTAATGAAAGTGATTCCTCCCCGAGCAAGAACATTGCCCTTTCCACACAGCTCTGTTGTTTACTTCATCCATCATCCTTGCTCGGGAGCTCAATTCATAGGAGTGCCCTGACTGCTTGCTTGGGTGTGAAAATTGAAATTTCGGTTCTTGTCCTTGTCTACAGAAGTCACCTGGCCTGTGTCCATCTGTGAGCTGGTCCAGACTGTCTCATCAGACCTCAACTTTCAGGAGAATAAACATTCCAGCTTTATTTTATTTTATTTTTATGGGAATAAAATTCCAGCTTTATTTTCTGAGACTGTTCTGCAGCATCCACCTCAATCACGCCGTGGTAGAAAACATTCAGGATTGTTTACAGGGCCTTTCTAGTGATCAGCACCTCCTGGGAAAAAAACCTCAAAGGAATAAGAATAAACCCAAAGGGTTTCCAAATCTTGTATTTAAGGTTTATAATAATTTTAATTGTTCTGTAGGTCCCAGCTGGTGCACTCAGACCTGCAGAACAGCCCTGTCTTTGCAGCTGAGCTGGAGGAGATGAGGGTGAGTGGAAAAGCCTCAAGCAGCCGGTCTGGAAGGGACAGGTCCTCTGAGGAGCATTTGGAGCACAGGCTTTAGGATAATTAGGGCTTTTGTTTGGGTGAGCAGGTGCCAAAGGCTGCTCTGTCCAAACAGCCCCTAACCCAGACCACCGTGTGCTGTAAATCCTGTTGGAAATAAATAACTGAGCCCACAAAGTGGTGATTGAGCCCTCAGAACCTCAGACGGTTTTGTTTGTGTTATTTCCATTTGCCTGGGTAATCGAATTTGTTGGAATTAGGGGTTTGTGCAGATAATAAGGTTTTCTCCCCCTCTGGCAGGGGAGGGGGATGTGGTGAATGCTGGATTGGAATAAACTGGCCCTTGATAGCATCAATTACCCACTCCTGATGGATGGCTGAGTGCAGGCTGCCAGCTTTGGATTGCACAGGATCAGCCACATTTCTCTCTGATGGAAACGCTCTGAAAAAAATGCAATTGCAGCACTGGTGGAGACCACATGGGGGGACCCCACAGCCATGTTGGGGACAAGGACCGTCACCACATTTCTCTTCACAGAGCAAAGCAAGGCACAATGCATCCCAAGAACATTTCTGGGTTTCGCATTCTCTGAACCTCAGAGAAAGAAAACACAATTCTTATCATTTGCTGTGCCTGTGTTTGTGCCAAACTAGAATGCAATATGGAGATTGTTCACCCACAGTGATTGTTCCACACAGTGATGGGGTTTTGGTTCCTTGGCCTGTCAGGGCCAGGTGTGTAGCCCCACATTTCTCTTCACAGAGAAAAGCAAGGCACAATTCTTCCCAAGAATATTCTTATCTCATTTGCTGTGCCTGTGTTTGTGACACAGTAGAATACAACATGGAGATTTTTTACCCACAGTGATGGTGTTTTTGTTCCTTGGCCTATCAGGGCCAGGTGTGTGTGTGTGTGTCAGGACTGTTGGGTGACAGTCACAAGATTCTGCGCAGTGTGAGCAGAGTTGAGTTCTTGCCAGATTCAGTTTAGATGTAATGTAATATTGTATAATATAGTATAAGATAATAATAATAGTGTAATATAGTGTGACGGCATTCACAGGGGTCTTAGGATGGGGGAAGAGATGAGGATCTGACTCCATGTTTCAGAAGGCTTGATTTATTATTTTATGATATATATTACATTAAAACTATACTAAAAGAATAGAAGAAAGGATTTCATCAGAAGGCTGGCTAAGAATAGAATAGGAAAGAATGATAACAAAGGTTTGTGGCTCAGGCTCTCTGTCCGAGCCAGCTCACTGTGATTGGCCATTAATTACAAACATCCAACATGGGCCAATCACAGATGCACCTGTTGCATTCCACAGCAGCAGATAACCATTGCTTACATTTTGTTCCTGAGGCCTCTCAGCTTCTCAGGAGGAAAATATCCTAAGGAAAGGATTTTCTATAAAAGATGTCTGTGACATTATCGTAATATAGTATAATATAGTATAGAAAAATACAGTATAATAAAGTAATTAATTAGCCGTCTGATATCAATGGAGTCCTCCTCATAATTTCCTCCCTGCCATGGGGGTTGTCTTGATTTGATACAAGGACAGCCTGGCATCCCTTAGTGCCAGTGAGCCCTGGGCAGTGGCAGCCTGGCCAAACCCACACTGGTGACACTGGTGACAGAGTTCTGCTGCACTCTGTGCCAGGGCACTCAGTAATTGTCCCTTTGCTGGTGTTCTGTGGGGATTGCTGGAGTCAGCCCCTGCCAGAGCTGTGGGGACAGCGACAGGAGCACCTGCAATGGCTTGTGGAGCACCTAGAGGCTGTTCCCTGCCGCTGGCCAGGGGCTCTGTGCAAATCACAAGCAGGGTGGGACTGTTGGGGAAGGCGCCTTGAGCTGTTTTATTTTCCAGCATCAGTCTCACTACATGGTGATGACAATGGGAAGATGCCAGCAGCTCACATCCCAGACAACAGACCAAGAATTCAATGTCACAACTCACTTTAAAAGTTTTTTGACCAATCACACAAAGCAAAATCACATCGACAGTAGTTCCATCCAACCACTATAAGCACAGGTACCTTTGGTTAAACAATGCTTGCTTATTTCAAATACAATACCTGCTTGTGAGCCTTAAAACACAATGCACAGAGCTCCATTATTAAGCTTAGAACTTCCTAATATCTCACTAGATAAACTTTTCTGCAGCTTGGGGAGTTATTCTAGACAAGCGTTAATACACAGACCATTGTTCTATTTGTCCTTACTTCTCTACTTTCTAAATAATTTTTCTGCTGACCAATCTGATTGCTCAGCTCCAATCACAGTTCTGCTGTCTCTGAGGCCTGCCTTTTGCAGCTTTCCCAAAACCCTCTGATTTTATGGATTCCCACAGTTCCCCACCTGGTTCTCCAGGGGGAGGCTGGGCAATGCCAGGTCGTGGTTTGTAGGTGTGAGTGTTGATGGTGGCTGAGCTGTGCTGCACCTGGTGAAGGATCCATGGGTGATGGTGCTCTTGTATGGGGCAAAGCCTGCAGCAGCCATTCCTCTTTGTTCCAGCTCCCCCAGGGCTGCTCAGCCCAGGCTGGGTGATGATCCCTGGGGCTCGGGGGTCTGAGAAGCTGCTGGACTCTGCCAGCCTTGCCACTGGATGCCCAGCCAGGAGGGAAGCAGGGCCTCTTTCTGCTCCAGGAGCTCCCCACAGACTTGCTCCATGGCTTGGGGGGCTCTTTCCATCCAGGGACAACTTCAGGGAGGTTTGGGGGTAGAGTTCTGTGCCCTGGAAGCACTGGCTCAGCCAGGGAAACTGGAAATTAGGCAGGTGTGTATGGACAGACACAGCCTGAAGTGTGAGCAGGGCTGGAGGGGTGGTTGTGCTGCTGATCATCAGGGTCCAGAATTCCTGCTAAAAGACAAACTATCCCACTTGTATTGCCTATGGTAGCTGCATGATCTGCAGGATGGATTGGGATTAGTGTTGTAGTCACAACCTGCTGAGCAGCCCCTGCTCCTCCAGCCTCTCTAACGCCGCTGTGAGCCAAAGGAGCTGTGTGTGTCCCCATGCTCTGCTCCTGTGAGGAGACAAGAGTGGCAAAGCCATTAGCTTGGAGCACATTCCTTAATGTGGCATAAGCAGCTAAAGAAGATGTATTTATGCTCCTTCATTTGCAATTGATAATCTCAAGAGTGAGAACTGGTAATAAATTCCCTCACTGGGGCTCCTCTCCCTCCAGCCCCGCCACAGAGGGGAAGAGCAGCTCATTTGCATGAGATAATGAAACTGCAGTGAAATAGTAAAATTGCAAAGCAACTTTGTTTTAATAATGACAGATGCTTCTTAAACACTTCAATTATGTCTCTCTGAATTGTTTTAGCAAGGCCGCAGAAAGGGAGAGCAGTATTCCTGAAATACTTGGAGTAAATCTCATTCCCTTTCCACATCACCTCCAAGTGGAAACTTTTCCCCTTTGTTCAAATGAAAGCATTTGGCTTTTTCCTGGCTCAGGGCTTGCCTGTTTCAGGTCCTGAGAGGGGACAGGTGAGTGCTGCCAGGCAGGTCCCCCTCCCCAAGGTGTGGGCTGTAGGCCCTGGGGGGCTGGGAATTACATTTCCTTGTGCTTTCCTCATGGGAATTGTAAAAATGGTGCCAAATTCCGTGGTTCACGACCCTTCAGTGACACAGTGTCAGCACCAGCCTCAACTTCCCCCAGCCAAACTGGCTCCCGAGGTGCTGCAGACACTTTGCCATAAAGAAGCAGCAAATGGTGCATCCAACAAAGCACAGGGAGCAAGATAAACACATTAATGGAAAAAAAGCCATTATGGGAGCACACAGCGTGCATGGAGAACAGGGAGAGAGATTCTGGGCAGCAGGGGAGGGTGATGAAAATCAGACAACTAGTGCTGAAGGGTAAAAAGCCTGAGAGACAGGAATGGTCTGTGCCTGAAATCTTCCTGCAGCAGGTTTTTGTGTTTTCTGCAGTGATTCTCCAGCCCTGCTCTCTGCTGTGTGCCCCCTTCCCTCCTCTAATGGTGCCCTTTTCCCTTCTGCTGGCGGCTGTGCTCTGCTTCCTCCTGCCTCCCTTTCAAGCCCATGAAAAGAAACCTCTTCAGCCCTGCTCCTCCCCTGAGCCCGAGCAGGCTCCGAGGTGTTACCTGTGTCACATCACTTTGCTAATTTACGACAACCATTTCAAGGCACATTATATCCAGAGCCCATATGTCACCTCGGCGCTGCCAAAAGAGTTCTTGTTTACTAAGCTGATGCTTTCAGCGTGCTCAGAGTGTGCTAAATAGCACCATCGATACTACTTAAAATAAAAGGTGTCAGCACCTTGTCTGCCCCTGCAGATTGCTCAGAGCTCTCAGCTCTGAAATGTCCCTGAGGCTGAGCTGCTCCTGCTCTGCTCCTGCCCCATCCCTGCAGCTCTGCCCTGCCCCATCTCCCCACCAGCAGCTCTTGGGGCTGGGACAGGAAGGCAGCTCGTGGTTTGGGGCAGGATCACTCACTTTTAGTGTTTTTAATGTCTGGGGTTCCCAAGGAAAGCCAGGGCCATGTGTGTGCAGCTGCTGGTGCTGTCCAGCTCTGGCAGAGGAGCAGTCCTGGGGTGTGCAGAGCCCACAGAGAAACTGTCCCTGTCCCTGTCCCTGTCCCTGTCCTTATCCCTGTCCCCCAGTGCAGCTGCATCCCTGGGATGTTCCCAGCACAGTCCTGAGAGGAACAGCAGATTTGTCTTTCCAAACCAGCTCTGGGTCTGCTGGTAGATAAAACCAGCACTGGGAGATAAAAGAAACAGTGGCAAGGATTCCACTGATTGATGAGTGGAAAAAGATATTTGATTTTACAAATAAACTTTAGGTTTGCTGAGAAATGAAATTAGACATCGAGAGATGAAAGAAATAATGGGGAAGAAAAACCCCTAAATTCTGTAAGAATGAAAACTTAAAAAGGAGAGTTGTACATTAAGAGGGAAGTCTTTGGTATCAGACATATCAGGGAGTCTGAACCTCTCAAGTACCTCAAAAATGGGGAAAGAGAGAAGGGAAATGTGGCCAGGAAATTGGGATAAAAAGGAGGCTGTGACCTCCAAAAATTTGAGAGATCCCAGGGGAATGCCCCATGGCCTCTCCCTTTATTGGAATAGAGTTCCAGGACTCGTCTGTCTCCTTTTTGGACACAAACCTCTGATGTTTGTGGAGTAATTTTCCTGACGTGGTTGTGCTGCAGGTCACTTCAATTTCTCATCTGGGGAGCCAGAGATGGAGGTGGCATGAGCTGGGATCAACCTGTCATGCTCAGTACGCTGGGCTGGGATAAGATAATGCCACTGGTGAAAATCCCAGGAAGATCCTGGTGCTGGACAGACAAGAGTGTCATTAAATGGAAAGTTATTATATGCAGGTGCTGCTCCCCATTTCCATGGTTGTTTGGGCTTTGTAATGGTGATGCAAACACAGTTTTTATACCAAGCAGGGACTGTCCTGCCCAACCCACTCTGGCAGGCACTAGAGGAGACAATGGATTTCCTGCTGCCATCATCCCCTCTGCTCCATCCCCAAATTTCCATTAAGGAAATAAAGTGCAATTTACCTCTGAAAACATTCAGATCCTAACTTGCCTGAGTGGCAGAGATTTTGTCTGGCTTGGTTTGGGGAGAAGGAAGGAGTTGGTGCTCACAGAGAGCAAGAGGGCACAGAGGGGTCGTGGTGGCCCATGTCAGCTGCCTGTGAGAGGGCACAGGGATGTATCAGAGCACTGACACCCAGGGTCAGCAAAACACCTGCTCACAGATGTACAATTACTGCTTTGAAATGGGATTTTGCTGGAAGAAATCCAGGTTAAAAATTATTCTCTGCTGAGCTGACAATCTAAAATGTCTGAAGGTGCATGGCTGGGTGGTGGGAGGGTGGGCAGACACCTCTCACCACTACCTGATTTTCTCCATATTTTGCCCAGAGGGATTAATTGATGCTTAAAGGGAAAGGGAACTGCTGTTTTATGAGTGAAATCTGTTGTCTCATTCATTATTCATTGGGAGGTGATTGGCAGCTTGCAGGCGGTGGGTCACAGGCACTAAAGGGTGAGCTGCTGACTGACAAGGTTAATTGCTGCCTGCCGTTAATGCTGATAACGATTTATGTTGACAATTCCTGGTGTTCCTGGCGCAGCCGGGGGTTTGTCATGCGGGGTCAGCCCCTCCTGCCCCTGCTGTGCCCTGCTGTCCCCGCAGCTGGGAGCTCCCGTTCCCTCTAGACGAGGGAAGGGATTTCATTCCCTGAGAAGGTCTCTCATACTAAGTGATGCAGAGGCAGCTTTGCAAAGGCATCCGTTGCTTTTACCTTTTTCCCTTCTTCTTTTTTTTGCTGTGTTCTTTGCATATTGATCAGAGTTCAGAGCATAAAAGTGAGGCTGGGCTTGGCTCTGCTGATCCCCCTCAGCACCAACCTCAAAGCTTTGCTTTTCTGGGGGCTCAAGCGAATAGAGATGTGAAAGATTTTTGAGGGTGACCCTTAAAAATACTTTAAAAATGGGAAGGAGCTGTCTTTATTTCTCAGTGTGAAGAGTGGGCTGCGCCACTGAAGCCCAGAGCCACCCCTGGGGCTGTGCCTCCACTTTTTGGGGTTTGTTTTATCTCTGTAGAAAGGGCACAGCTCCAACTGCACTCACTGCTCCCACCCCAGGAACCACAGATGTTTCCTCCCTGCCTGGATATAACAAAGCAGAGCCATAAAGATTTAGACTAATAAACACTGGCCTTTAGGGTGCTCTCAGCTTTTATGGGGCTAATAAGATTTTTGACTTACATGGGAGGGAAGAGGCAAACAGAGCCTTTATGAACCTGGAGGCCTTGTTGGGGCTCCTGCACCTCTCTGTGATGGAAAGCTGAGGCAGCCTCCAGGCAAACCACGGCAGAGAGAGCTCCTGTGGATGGCTCTTAATGGAATATCCAGGTTTAATTACCTGTCTGATATCAAGCTGTGAGGGCAGGGAGACTGAGCCTCATTGTCTCTCCCCTCCCTCTGGCCAAAACTGGGACCTTCCCTTCTTCTCCTGAGACCAAAGGTGCCACAACCCCCTTGGTGAGCAGCACCAGAAGCATTTCCCAGGTGTTGGGTCCAGCTGGGAACTGGTTTTATCATCACTGGCTTTATGGCTGATAAAGTTGGGATGTTGTTAAACAGTGGGAGTCTGGGACAGAATCTGAGCAAGAAGGAAGGGAGATGTTGAGTATAAACAGGCATAAACTTCATTATTTTCTAGAAATTATTTATTTAAAATTTAAAACCATATTACTTCATACAGCAAACTGTGCACTTTGATATATCACAGTGTCTTAAAAAGGAAAATAATCAGAATTTTTTCTTTTTTTTTTTTTATTTTTTGGAAATTGTATTTACATCAGCCTAGAATGATCAGCAAGTAACACAGTTACTATGAAACCAAAATTGTTACAAAATGTTTACAAAAAACTATATTCATAGAAATTCTGCATGTCCACAAAGGAAAATCCCCTGAATGTCACGGAGAATATTTTTTCCTTTTTCCCACTCTTTTCTGTTTATTTTTTTTTTTATTTTTTATTTTTTTTTTTTTTTCTTTTGAGAAACATGTCAAAGTAAGGTACAGAGCAGGGGGCTCATGATGCCAATGCCTGGAAATGCCCCTGCCCTGCCAGCCCCAAGCACTCTGGGGGCTGTTGCACCCCACAGTCACTGGGGTGAGCACTGGGTGAAGCCACCAGGACCCACGATGTCCCTTTGCTGTCACCTTCCTGGGGAGCCTCTGTGCTGGCACCCAGGTGGAGCAGTGGGCGCCCAGATCTGGCTCCCCTTTGCATATTCCATCTCTCTGTGGGTCTGTCCCCTCCACACCAGACCTGACACCTGCTGTTGGTTGACTCCAAACAGAAATTCCACCCCGGGGAAGCTGCTGGCTGTCCCTGCTCTGTCTCACAGGAGAGCTGGAGGGAAAAAGCAAGTGCTAAGGGGATGGTGAGCCAAGGTGACAACAGTTTGGATACAGTTTAATAACCCAAACCTGCTTTTTCTGTATTTCCTGCTCAGTTTTCCAGTCCCTCTGCCCAAGTGAAGGAAGGAACAGCATTGGAAGTCAGATGATTTCAGACTGAGCTGTCGCCAGTCCCAGCCAGGTCATGGACATGCTCACAGAGGGCTTTGAGGCTTTGTCATCGGCTCTGTCCCTTCCCGAACCTCCAAGGACGTGGGCTGGCTGCTCCTCCTCTGGCATGACCACAGATGGCTTTGGAGCACACGGGGAGGCTCCGGGAGCTCTCCTGGCTGAGCTGCCCCCGGTCCCGCAGGAAGGCTGGGGCTGACATCCTGCACGTCCCCTCAGGTCACAGTGAGCGGGGCCAGGGGCAAGGCTCTGCACCAGGCTGGGGTCCCAGCAGCTCCTCTGCGTTTTTTGGGTGCTGCAGAACATTCAGAACATTCAGAACATTCCATTGTTGGATGTCCAGCGTTCCAAGTGATCAACACAAAGCCATGGCGTAGATGCGGGAATTTGGCTGCAGTTCGTGGCTGATTTAGGGGCGTAGAGATGGAAGGAAAAGTGTTTGTACACCAGTAATTCCAGATGCTCACCTGTTACATTTGTGAGTAAAATCAAATCAGGCTGGTGTCAATAAATAAATGGGGTTTGTGGTATTAGCAATATTTATTTATTTTTTTTTTTAAATCTGCCAAGCAAAACGAATGCTGATTTCTGTGGTATTTTACTCTCCGGATATTTAAAGCCAGTTTCAGGCTTTGTTTGCATCTCTGCTTTTTTTTTTCAGAGCTTAGAAACCTGCAAGGAAAACATAAAATCTACTACTCTGACAAGCCTAAGGATTTGCAAAGGAATACAGAAAGCATGTCATTAGCTTTGGGAAGCTGCCCCACACTTCAGTTTGTCCTCTGCTCAAGGTATTTGTGCAGCAAACTAGTGAGAATCTGATGCCCATTGCATTGGCAACTTTCATCCCTAATTTTTCATGGTTTTTGTGAAAAGGTGAAAATGAATGTAAATTCTTTGCATATCTTTACTTCAGTCAAACTATGACAAATCACCTGGTTTTGCTTGGGGTCACTGTTGTTTCTTTACATCATGGAAAAAGCAAAATAAGGACAAACTGTGTTCCATGGTGGGGTGGGGGAGCAGCTCGTCCCCCTTGAGCTAATCTGCTAATTCTGCTCAACCTTCTCAACTGAGCATGGAGAGGAAGAGGTGGGGGAAAAATCCAAAATCAGTCAGGTTTGTTCCTTTGGGCAAGGATAAACTTTCCAGAATGGCTGTGCAGCTCAGGAGGGCTGTGGTGGCCTGAGCACCCTCTGACCCATGGCCCAGGGCTTGGGCACTGCTCCATCCCTGCCCTCCACACAGGTGGGGTCCTGCAGGGTCTCTGTCCCTCTTACCCCTGCAGGGGAAGGGTGTTGCTGTTTCCTCCACCACCAGTGGTTAAACCAGAGCTTTTAAGCACCTTTGCATCACATGTGTGACATCCTGGGTTATGGTGAGCAGAGGAATTTCCATTTGTTTAATTTTGTGAACGAATCCCACTGGCTGCCTGCGGGTCCCCTGGCAGGGATGGAGCTGAGGGAAGTAACTTGAGTGTTACCTTAGGTCAGCAGAGAGGTCTTTGGTAATTCTGCCTAAATTCATCTGCAGGACCAACCTTCTGGGCTAAGCAACCTGAAAATAAGAAGACAATTCACGGAAGATTTCCTAAAAACATTTTAGTGTGTGTTTGCTTAAATCCCATGGAGAGGCTGCCTGAGGGGTGGCAGTTTGTGGTCAGAGCAGGAGGGATCCCAGGCTTGGCTCTGCTTCTCCCAGGTCAGCTCTGGCTGAGATTCATCTTTCAGGTCCTTGATGCCATGGAGAGCACTTAGTCCTAAACCAGGCCCACAGTCCCTCCCAGTGCTGAGCTGCAGTTCAGCACTGCTGAATTTCATGGAAATTGGTACTTTTGGCTCTTGGAAGCAGCTCTCCTCCTGCTGCTGCTGGAGCCTGTGGACATGGTTGCTTCCCATGCTTCTCTGCAGGAGAAACTGAGCTTTGCAGGAAGAGCAGAGACAGAGCTGAGGACCTGGAGATCACGGTGTCACCCTGGGCTGGAGCTTGGCTCGGAGAGTGTGGGTGCTGTCACTCGGAGGTGCAGGAGGTCCTGTGCATGCCATGCTGTGCCCTCCCTGGCCCAGAGCTTGGGTACATTTCAGGCTCACCTTCCCCTTCCCAGTCAGCTGCCCTGGATCTGCTGAGGAACTTGTGTCACCTTGTGCCACCACGCTGCCACGTGGCTGTCCCGCTTCGGGGGGCTGCGGCCAGCACAGCCGCGAGGTGAGGGCCACCGCCAGCTGCTCTGGGGCAAGCACAGCCTCCCCCATCCTGGGGCTTCCCAGATGCCTCTCCCATTCCAAAAATGTGCTCTGTGTGTCGGTGTGGGTCAGGTGCTCACACCTGACCGAGTGTTCCTGTTTATTGCCGTGCTGATGGAGCCACGCTCGGGGCTCCTCCTCACCCGCTCGGGGTTGGCTCAATTCTGCTTCACCTCCGCCTGTTTGCAGTGTGTAAACATCAGACTCCTGGGTGGTGGTTGGGCTCCACGAGGCCTGGAGGATCGAAGCATTAAAAAAAAAAAAAAAAAAAGGAATGAAAAGTAACAAAACAAACGCAAAAAGCCCCAAGACCCACGTTACTGTCCGTGCTTGGAAGTTCTGGCTCCTCTGCGGTGATGGATGCAGCTGGCTTGCAAAGGCCTTGTTCTCGAAATGCACAAACCAGGCTTTTTTTTTCTTTTTTTTTTTTTTTCTCTCTCGTTTTTTAATCCATTCTTCCCTAGTTCAGGGCGCATCCAGCCGTGTCTGCCGCCATTCCTTCCCTCCCACCCCCCCCAGCGCCATTCCCTAGGGGAACACAGGTGCCAGTCCGGTGTTGCAGGTCATGCTGTCCTTGCCGGGCAGCCGGCGGTCGTTGAAGGTGTGCATGTTGATCACGGCGTCCGTCTTCACCATCACGGGGGGCTGGGGCTTGTGCTTGACCCGGCGCTGGCAGGTGAGAGACAGCCGGATCTCGTCGGCCATGGCGCTGCAGAAGGAGCGCTGGGGACAGTGGGGGTGATGCCTTAGCATTTCAGCTCTTACATTTTTCAGATATTTGTAATCCTGCAATTTCTTAGTGTGGAACTGTAAAGCGCCTGTCAGCCACTGTTGTCCCATTTTATTTGGGACAGTGGGGGTGATGCCTTAGCATTTCAGCTTTTATAATTTTCAGGTATTTGTAATCCTGCAATTTGTTAGTGTGGAACTGTAAAGCTCCATAGCCTGTCATCCTCTGTTCTCCCATTTTATTTAGGACAATGAAGGTGATGCCTTAGCATTTCAGCTTTTATAATTTTTAGGTATTTGTAATCCTGCAGTTTGTTAGTGTGGAACTGTAAAGCACCTCTCAGCCACTCTTCTCCCATTTTATTTGGGACAGTGGAGGTGATGCCTTAGCATTTTAGCTCTTTTTTTTTAAATCCTGCAATTTGTTAGTGTGTAACTGTAAAGCTCATAGCCTGTCAGCCACTGTTCTCCGACTTTATTTGGGACAGTGGGGATGATGCTGAGACATAAACTTTAAGGAATTTAGAGATTTTAGAGGAGCTCTTGCTACCGGGCAGCTTTCCTTTCTCTGTCCAATCCATTAGGAGGGCAGCTCACTTTGATTTCTGGTCATGCACACAAGTGCACGTTCCACTTACTGCACTGGGACGCCCAGGGCAGGGGAAGGACATAAAATCAGTTCTGTTGTTTCCTGGACACTGATCAGCAATGATGGGCTGTGTCTGTGAGTGTGGCTGAGTTGTGAGACAGTGAGAGGCTTCCTGGTGAGCCCTGACTTGTTCCTCTTTGAATGAGACTGGGGAGAAGGCATGGGTAGTCACACCTGGAACGTGCAAGGTGATTTCAAGAGGGTGTAACAGCTGAGAAAGGCCCCTCCTAGGGACTTCTGCCTATATTTTAATGATTTATTTGTCAGCTTGCTCTAAACCACCCTACCAATGTGTCCTGGTCTGGCTGCAGCAGCAGCAGACTCTGATCAGAGCAGACGTGACTTTCCCCCGAGTGGAGGCTGTCAGAGGGACAGCCCAGTGAGCCTCTGGGGATGGCATTTTAGGGGTGCCAAGCTGGATCCCTCTGCCCTCTCCCTGCCTGTCTCTGGGGTCAGCATGCAGAGCTGGGCTAAGGGGACGCAGAGAATCAGGGGAATCAGTCAGTACCTGCTCGCGCTCCGCCGTTTTGCGCAGCTTGTAGATGAACTCCACCATGGCCACGAAGACAGACAGCACCAGGCCTGCTGCCAGGACAATGAAGATGCCCCCGATGTTCTGGACACCCAGAGCACTGGCCTCCTTGTTCTCATCCTCAGGGCAGCCATTCCCCCGCCACCACTTCTCCTTCATGACGTGGAGCTTGTCCTCCTCCTGCAGCTGCAGGATGGCGATGGTGATCTTGTCCCTGTACGGTGACCCTGGGGGTGGGGACAGTGTTATACACAGAGGGAAAAGCAGACAAAAATCCCACCCAGCAGGGAAGGTGTCTGCGTTAAGCAGCACAGTTCAGACCTCTCTTCAATGGGCAGACAGTGGTATTTGGAAATTTGCTGCTGGGAGTAGTGGATTATCTTAATCACCTATTGGAATATTTACCAATATATCCGGACGGAGCCTGCCTGAGCTTGTCTGGCCCTTGGTGCTGAACCAAACAGCAGCACTGTGGTGTTTCACCCCACAGACACTTTTGGCTGGCTGGGTGTGTGGTGTTTCACCCCACAGACACTTTTGGCTGGCTGGGTGTGTGGTGTTCTACCCCACAGACACTTTGGGCTGGCTGGTGTGTGGTGTTTCACCCCACAGACACTTTTGGCTGGCTGGGTGTGTGGTGTTTCACCCCACAGACACTTT
>NW_005054591.1:421764-438922 GCF_000277835.1 Geospiza fortis | reverse complement strand
CTCCTTTGAACCCCGGGGAGAGGGGCAGGGAAGGGGCAGGGAGCCACCAAGCAGGGACAGGAGGGGAGGGACAAAGGGACAAAGGACACCTGGATGGCCCAGTGCCCCCCAGGGGTAGAGGGCATCCTTTGGATCTGCCAATCACTCAATGCCCTTCTGGAATTCCAGGATTGACAGACAGTGCTGGGAGGAGAAAGGAGAGGTGGCTGATGCACCTGGGATTGAATTATCATGGGAGGGACCCGAGGTTCTGAGGTAAACCCTGAAATCACAACGCAACAATCACTTGTGTTGTGTTTGTGGTGACCAGCCCCCCTTGGGGTCACTGCAGAACTGTCACTTACCCATGGGTGTCCCAATGCCATAGCCTTTGGTGTCGATGAGCCCCCCGATCTGCGTGAGGTTGCAGTTCCTCTGGGTGATGTACTCGATGGTGGTGGACTCCATCAGCAGAGCATAATCAGCTGTCAGGGTTCGCTGGATCCCCTCCTCATTGTTCTTGACCAGTGCCGTGGGTTTGCTGCTCATGAATGCCCACATTTTTTCAAACGTGGAGATTTTGGATTTCTGGAAAAACAAACCCCCCCCCCCAGCCCCAAAATAAGAATGAATTCTCCATTTGCTGAAAGCTGGTATCTTTTCAGTAAATAATAATAATAATAATAATAATAATAATAATAATAATAATAGTAAAGAGTTGAAAGCAGATCACACAGTGGAGCAGCCATGAATTTGACTTTGTCTTAAATGCCTTCACTGCCCAGCATTGTTTAGATTTATGTTGCCTTAAAGAGACACAAGAGTGGCAGCAAACACCCCACTGTACATGTGGTTCAGGTCCTGAGTTGGAACTGAACCTGCCCAAAGCCCTGCAGCCCCCTTGACTCCCAGATCTGCTTAAATGTGTTCACTTCCTACCCATGATTTGTTTACCCTGTAATGTTTCTGCATGCAGAAAGAACAGAGAGTTTTGGAGGACGTGGTTTTCTCTACACACACTCTGATATTTTTGTCTTTCCTCAAGCATGGCAAGGAAACGAGTCTCCTCTGAGATATGTGCAACTGCCAAACAGATTTAACATACCCACGTAAACAGAAGCACAGAGATATTCAAGAAGATTGTCTTACGGCTAAAAATAAACATGGATATTCTTTCACTATCAGCAGACATTCTGTTGCAAAGGATGGAATATGTTTTCTAGCTTGCTATTCATGTGAATGTTTTTTTTTCTTACAGAAAATGTGTTGAGTGAGAAGAAATATGGTTATTTTATGTCTTGCCATAACATTTGAAAAGTACCATTTATCTACGAGCACTTTCTGAGTTGTCCCTGTCAGTCATCCTGAAAAGCACAGAATCTCAGAATCCCAGAATGGTTTGAGCTGGGAAAAAAGCTCATCCTTAAAGCTCATCCTGTTCCCCCCACCATGCCATGGGCAGGGACACCTTCCACTACACCAGACTGCTGGTCAGAACCGGCTTTAGTTCAGGAAGATTTCCCAGACAGGCAGAGCAGTGTCCTCTTGCCCCTTTGCTGGTCCCAGTGCTCCCGTGGGTCAGTGCTTCTCCCTCAGACCAGCCCTGGGACAACACTTGGATATTCAGATTTGTGTTCTCACTGCTGCCAGCTCCTTTATGCACCGTTCTTCTTTCCTGCCCCATTTCTTGTTTTTCCTAGATCTGTTTTCGCCTTCTTATTTCATATGAGGCAGCTTAGACAGGCAAACATCTTCCTCCCCTGTGCTGCTTGGTGAGCCTGGAGCTGGCTGATAAGTCAGGGGGCAGATAAGTGTCTGTGCTGTGTCTGGAATCAGGGTGGCCTCTCAGCAGCTGCTGTACGAGGAGTGGCTGCTGCAGAGCTGTGATTTCAGCCTCGTTTATCTCTCCACAGGTCTCTGTCCTTCCATGAGAAAGCAGGAGATGGAGCCCAAGCCCAGCCCAACTGCTGCTGCCACAGCTCCCCATCATTTTGTCAGTATCACCCAAAATGTGCCAGCACGGGTTCTTCTGATAAAACCATAATAAATAATGGTGAGGTAGCTGAAAGTCCCTTGTAATGCTTCATTTTCCAAATGCTTTGCCCATCCACCTCCTTTATTCCAGCATGTTTAGCCAAAGTTAAACAAAAGCTCATCACCCCAAAGCAGGGTAGTGCAGTGCTGTTCAAACAAAGGCTGTTCCTCTGCCTTTAACCCTGTGGGCCCCTTCTCCTGACTGAAATACCCAGGGATTCATTTCTTCTCCATTAAAGCTCGTGCTCGTTATAATCCACTTGATGAATGCTCAGCAGTGGATGTGCTGGAGCAAACTTCATTCAAGAGGCAGGATAATCTCCCTCGCCTGAAAATCTGGACCAGTGCCTATAAGGTAGATTTGTGGCATCTATCAAACCTCAAAGAGCAGCAAGAAATGTAGCCTCCAAAAGGATTATTAAATATCTGTACATTACAATGGGTAATTGAAATGAATCGTGTGCTCGGCTGGCTGATAAGGACTTGTTTAACATTTATATAGTTCACATCAGAGGCCTCTGGGTTCCTTGGCTCTCCCTCTCTCTTCTTCTCTTTCTGCATTTAATGCTCCTCGAGTGTTGACACAGAGCTTTTAGCATCAGTGTTCTCCCAGTTTAGAGCGCAGAGCAAAATAAACTGGCAAAAAATCAATAGGCTGCATTTAGTGAAGCAAATGGGACTTGCATGAGGCACTGGACCTCTTCAGGCAACAGAAATTACATGAGACAGGACTCCCTGGAAGAGAAAAACCACTTTTCTCTTCTTCTCTTAAATCACTACTCCTGACCAGCTTGAAAGGACTTAATTGTGTTTGGGAGGCCAGGAAGAGCCCAGATTTGTCACTTGTGGCTGTGCCGCTTTGAGCCCAGCTCAGCCCTGCCCATTCCTGCAGCTGGGGCACAACTGGGAAGGGCTGGCAGAGAGGATGGAGCTGCTGTCACTGCTGTCACTGCTGTCACTGCTCACTTGTGCCTAAAGAGAGCTGGGACACAGACCTGGGCTCAGGGCTGAGACCCAGCAGGGCAGAGGAGCTGGGGGTCACTCCAGCAGGGAGGGCAGGCCATTGGTGATGCCAGGGCAGCTCACACCCAGCTTCAGGCTCTAAAACCTGCTGAGAAAACTGCTTTTCCAAGGGAAAATTCCCCAGCTGTAATTCCCAGCCCAGCCCTCACAGGCTGATGGTTTGCTACAAACACAGAAGCAGCTGTGGGAGTGATGTTGGTCATCAATCCCAAATCACAGGAGCAGCGAGGGCAGGAGTGGCCCTGCTCCAGCTCACGCCCAATTAAGCCACAGAACATGCTTTGTAGTTGAAGGAAAAGTTCATTTCTCCCCTTCCTCCTCTCAAATACTTGAGCCACACTGCAAAGGTGTTGCTTATTGATGGGAATTTGGATTTTGTCAGCCAGGACTGCAGCACAGAAATAAGCAAAACCATCTTAGTACTAATTTAGTAATAAAGAATGCCTTAAATTGTGTTTATTTTGCTGATGTTTTTTTCTGTGTTCTTCATCTGTGTGTACATTTTATGTTGCTGCACCCTTGATTTTACCATAGTTTAAAAACTGGGGTTAGTTCCTGGTCTGATCTGGGATTTGCTGTGCTGTGGCTGGGTGCTAATTTATTCTCAAGAGATTCACCATTTACTTGTATGGGCTCAAAAAGAAGCATATCTCAGTTGGCTGTGGGTAAAGGGACTCTCCTGTGCCCCCACATCCTCTGGAATGTCCCCAGGTCCCCCTCAGTGACAACTGGGCTGCCAAAGGTAGATGAGGAGGAGCTGTTTGGGTGCTCTGAAGCATTAAGATAAATGATCTGACACTGGCAGAGAGGTTCCTGTGTCAGAAGCCCCGAGATGTTGGGAATGATGGAGACATTGCTAATTATCAAGGGCTGCTGCTGCTGCAGCCATGGCTTGTCGCAGGCATCTTTTATGAAAAATCCTTTCCTTAGGATTTTTCCTCCTGAGAAGCTGAGAGGCCTCAGGAACAAAGTGTAAACCATGATTGTCTGCTGCTGTGGAATGCAATAGGTGCATCTGTGATTGGCCCATGTTGGATGTTTGTAATTAATGGCCAATCACAGCCCAGCTGGCTTGGACACAGAGCCTGAGCCACAAACCTTTGTTATCATTCCTTCCTATTCCTATAACCTTCTGATGAAATCCTTTCTTCTATTCTTTTAGTATAGTTTTAATGTAATATATATCATAAAATAATAAATCAGCCTTCTGAAACACGGAGTCAGATCCTCGTCTCTTCCCCCATCCAAGAACCCCTGTGAACACCGCCACAGTGGCTCACACAGCGGGCTCGAGTCTCACTCCTGCTCACACGAGTGGAGCTTCTCCTTGATTTATTCAGGATAAATAACACCAGAATCTGCTCTGTTGTGCTCTGCATCTTAATCAGCCCGTGTTAGAGTTAAATGAGATGTGTGTGTGAAAGCAGAGTGCCAGCCCCTGCGAAGGCAGCGACGCCGAGAACGCCTCCGAGTTCATTCTTCAGAGTCACAGCTCAGGAGCCACCTTTAATAAGCAGTTCTGCAGGGCCAGCCACCCAAATCAATTAATGGAATCGTTTAGAGGAGCCCCTACGAGGCATCTTGCCAAGACATATACGCTTTTTTATCAGCCAAATTGGCAAGAAAGGAACTTTCAGGCTTAAGATTTTCAATTCCAGCCTGTATGAAAAAAATAAATTGATTTCCACCAACTGAAGATACTTAGTCTTGAGGATTTAACATTTCTGTATGAGTATCTGTGTACACACACTCACAGCCAGACTCCAGACTGCACATGAGATCTGGCCTTCCATTCAGAGAGGCAGCATCCTCTGCAGGGTGGGAAGGATTTATGAGTTATAATGAACTCTAGATGCTGTTCCTAAATTAATTGATCCATGTTTATTCCTGTAACTCAATCTGCATTGCCAGGGAGTAAAGAGCTTCTCAAAAGTTCTTTCCATGAAGCCAGAATGTGCCAATAAAGCTCTCTCTTCTTCCCTCTCTTGGTTTGTTTGGCTGCATGGGGCCAAATTTTGTGGGAGCAGCATCCCAGAGAGGCTATCCCAGAGGGGTTTTGGTTCCATTTGGAACTTCCATTTGGAACTTCCATTTAGAACCTCCATTTGAACTTCTGCAGTGTCCCTGGTGAGCTCTGCACAAGCTCTCAGGCCTGAGCACAGGTCAGTGCTTTGGGATCCATCTCATGGAACAGCGTGCAAGGTGTCTGCCTTCCTCTTCCTCTTCCTCTTCCTCTTCCTCCATTGTCCATTCTCCCCAGGATCAGGGTGCTGCTCTCCTCCTGCACTCCTGGGGGGACCCAGCATGGACAGAATGGGCCCTGACAGAGGGGCTGCAGGGCCCAGGGGTGCTCAGGGCTGGTGTGTGCAGCTTGCAGCTGCTGCAACAGGGAGAAAGGAAGGGAAGAGTGAGACCCTGCTGTGAGGGGAATGAATCTGGGGAACAGCCACATAAAGAGCCAGGCAGCAATTTGGGCCAAGTATAGCTAAATATACTAAAATATATAGGTAAATAATATACTAAATATACTAAAATGTACTAAATATATAGGTAATCCACGGAGCAGGTTAGATCCTCATGGGTGTGCTGCCATCAGCCTTTTGTCCCAGCAGTGACAGTGTGTTCAGAGCTGCTGGGTTGCTCTGGATCTGCAGGAATGATTCAGGAGCCCTGGCTGGTGTGGGCTGTCTCTGCTGGAACCCCTGGAGCAGGGCAGAGGAAGGCAGGGAAGCCTGATGCTGTTCTTCCATCTGAGGGAGGGTGGATGTTCAGCTGGCACCTGGAGCTCTGTGTGTGACAGGTGTCCCCATGGAGGTGGCACTGACAGAGCAGCTGAACCAAACCCACCACAGGAATGACCCAGGTGAGAACAAAGACCTTGTTGGAGCTGGGACAAATCCTGTCTGTCCCAAATCCCTCTGTACAGGAAGGACAAGTGAGCAGAGCTCCTGCTGCTCCAGTAATGGAAATGCTTGTCAGAAGGGACATTCCTGAGAATTCATCTCCATACAACAGTGATAATAAAAAGGGAAAGGAAAATACTCTGCATCAATAAACCATGCCAAGGCAGTTAGAAGCCTGAAGTATGATTCTGATGGATAATGATATGAAGCAATAAATATACTGTGTCCTGATGATTGTTAAAAGAGACAGTTTCCTTTTATTCCCATATAAAACTCGTATTGGAAGGCACAGTTAAAGCACACAGTTACAGCCTGCCTTTCCCTGCTGGCTCTTCCAGGGTTATTTGGCTTTGGAAAACACCACCACACATCTGCCTGCGCCATGGACAGAACTGCACGGAGCAGCTCCATGGCAGGAGGCAAACTGGGCATTCCCAGAATCACTAAAGATCAAACCACCTCCTCTGTGGCTCTTTATCAACTGCAAACCACCCTTTCTGTGGTTCTTTATCTGCTGCTGCCTGTCAGAGTCAGGACACACATCCAGGGAGGACAGTGCCTTCTCAGCCAGATCAGAGCCAGGAGAAGTTGCATGGGAACAATGCTCCCTCTATTATTAAAATCCAGCATATTGCCTTCCTTTAATGAGTCTTGCCAGTTAAACTGCTGAGCCCTCATCAAGCTGCCATCGCCCTGTGCCTGCTCAGATCTTGCAGCACCAGGCACAAACTGCTTGGTAAAGGCTGAACTGTGCTAGACACATGTATTTCCTTCTGCATTAGGGTGGTGGAGGGGGAAGGAGCCAGAGGTGAGGGGGAGCCAGCTCCCCTTCCTGAGCCAAAGCCTGGGATCTTCCTTTGGGCCTCTTTCCTTGCCAGGGTGATAATTCCTTAATCACCCTTCATTTCTATCCCTTTATTCTCTCTCTTTTCAAACTGGGTTTTTACAGGCCAGCAGTGGTTTTAAAGGTCATTTTACATCTCTCAGTTTCTTTCTATTTTTGAAGCTGTGGTGGAATCTGACTGACTTCTGAATTTAATTATGCTTTAAATAGACGAAATTAATGCAATTGGATTGTGATGCACTGGTAGTGAGTGTTACCTTGCCCTGGATCTCAGAGGTTAATAAAACTGGATTACATTGATATGAATACCTGAAGGACAAGAAAGATATTTCAGCAGTAAAAAATACAGGCCAGGGAGGACACTTGGCAACATCTGTCCAGCTGTGGGTTTTATTTGGGCTCTCCTCTGTCCCTGAAGGCTGGCTGGGTCAGCCTGGGGGCTCTATGGGGCAAGGAAGAAGCTGGATGGGTCAGATGTGGAAATTGGGAAGGTGCTTTAGGGAATGTAAGATGTTTCTGCAGGGCTTTAATACAAGCTGAACTTTGGCACATGCTACGTTTTTGGGTGCTTGAGCCAATATTGGGGAGAGCCTGCAAAAGTGTAAGATCAGTTTAATTTAGTACCTGTGACTTCATTTAACAACAGGGAGGGGGATTTAGCCTTGGTGGGACTCAGGTGAGTGTCAGTCTCAGTCTGGGCAAGATGTGAGACTGAAAGAAGCTGCAAGAAGGAGCAGCAGGGGCGGCTTGGGAGGATTTCTGTCTTTGGATCTTTGTCCTGGCTCCCGTTGGCATCTCTGCCTGGAAGGCAGAAAGCCTCTGCCTGGTCTCACCTTGAAGAAGGTCATGGTAGCTCCATCCTTCACTGCTCCATACTCTATTTTTGTCTGCTTTGCCAAGTCATCTGCCGAGTCGATGGGGGACTCCATCCTCTCCACGGTCAGGAAGGCTGCGAGGTTGGCCGTGTAGGACGAGATGATAATGAGGGTGAAGAACCACCATATGCCACCAATGATCCGTGTAGACAGGGCTTTGGGCATCAGCTCCGAGCCTGGGGGGGACAGGGGAAGGAGGGCAGAGGAAATAGAGGGAAAAAACCCATCTAATGTACCTATATGTACATTTTATGTATGTATTTTTATATATATGTGATCAGGTTTCACTGTCAAAAATGTTACAGCCACACAACTGGTTTTGAGGCAAATTATCCAGACATCTTGCATGTAAGGACGTCAGTAGACAGGGCTTTGGGCATCAGCTCTGAGCCTGGGGGGACAGGGAAGGAGGGCAGAGGAAATAGACGGAAAGAACCCATCTTATGTATCCATATGTACATTTTATATACATAAATACATATAAAATCAGGTTTCACTGTCAGAACTGTTACAGCCATGCAATTAAAGCCAACTGGTTTTGAGGCAAATTATCCAGGCATTTTGCATGCAAGGACATCAGTAGACAGGGCTTTGGGCATCAGCTCCGAGCCTGGGACAGGGGAAGGAGGGCAGAGGAAATAGAGGGAAAACCCCCATTTTTTCTATCCATACATACATTTTATACACATAAATATATATATGTATGATCAGATTTCACTGTCAAAACTGCTACAGCCACGCAAGTAAAGCCAACTGGTTTTAAGACAAATTATCCAGACATCTTGCATGCAAGGAAATCAGTAGGGTTTTTGTAGCATTTGCAGAAAAACCCTCTTCCTTGATTACTGACCTTGGGTACAGTACCCAATTTACAGGATACATCCAAACTGAAGTAATTAACTGGGCTGCTTTTATGAGATTTAAATAGCAAGCTATTTATGAACTTTTATGAGTGTTTTGTTCTGCCATTTAAAAAGGGCTTTGCTTTTATACAGATTATTTTCAAAAGACTCACTCTGGGGAGTGTGTTCAAATACACAAGGTTTAAAAAAAATCAAACACCAAGAGAAAGGCACTATCAGGGTCCAGGGCTTTGAATGCCAGTCAGAAATGGGGAAGCAGGAGATGTTACAGCATAAAAGGTGTAGTGGGTCTGGAATGACTTTTATTGAGCAGACATGAAGGGCTAAATGGGTTGTGCTATTTTTGTAATCACCCAAAACACCTTTTAAAGCCAGGCAAGAGCTTTGGGTTTGAAACAGCTGTGCTCAGAGGATTTATCAGCCAGGAAAGTGCAACAAAGATTGGGCTTTGCAAAGCAATTTTAGGCTGTGTGGCATCAAAGCAGAGCATGGGGTGTAGTTTTCCTCCCTTCAGAGTGCAGCAAGGAGACACCAGGAAGAGGAGGAGTCCTGGGTATTGAGGGTGCTTTGGTTCTCCTCAAGATCCTTTTTCTTCCCTCTTCCATCTCCGGCCCTTTGATGCATTGGATGCTGTGACATCAGTCTGGCTTTGAAATATTTTTCTTCTCAGATGCAGAATTGAGTTAAAAAGAATATAGCTCTTTTCATTTATCAGCATCTGATAAGAGGGATGATTCATGCTGCTAAACTGCCTTGCTGGGAACTGTCACTGTCCAGAAGGGCAGCTGAGATCCAGGAGGAATCTCTATTACAGGCAGCAGTGGAGCTCAGAGCAGCTCTGTGCCTGCCACTGAGCCAAGGCTGTGCTTCTTTTGCTCTCTGGATATAACCACTGATACACGGTAAATTAAAGTGTGACAAATGTTTGACATTTTCCACTTATTTCTATTCCTGGATTTTCTGCAATTAGATCGCAGCTGAATTTCGTTCCTTATTCAGAGCTGCTCCCTGCTGCCTTCTGAACAGATTTACTCTGTTCATTGCATCTCTGTATTCCATTCACACACACAGGGGTGTAATCCCATCCCTGCCCCATTTCTGGGCTCCCTGTGACCCTGGTGGCTCACACCAGTGCCACTGCCAGCTCTCCTGAGGGGCTGCTGGGCACAGGCTCCAGGGCAGCTCCTCCAGGCTGGGGGAGCTTCAGAGCATCTCACACTGCTCAGAGTGACCAGGGGAGGGGAAAAATGGGGAGGGAGCAGAGGGCAAGGCACCCTGTCTGCTGGAAAAGTTGATTTAGATCAGAGAGAGAGCCAGGTCAGACATCCTGAAACCGAACAACACTTCCACAGCTGTGTTCCCCCACACAACGATGTCATCAATATACTGTAGGTGCTCTGGAGCCTCACCCTTTTCTAGTGCCGCACATTGGGCGCCAAATTTTGTCCTGGTTTAGGGCAAATTTGGGAGAGAATCTCCAAAGGGGGGCCCCTCCAGAAAGCGAACTCACACGGCCCCTCCCCGCAACCGGTTTGGGAAGAAATTGTTGGAATTAACAGAAAGAGGAATTTGCAGAATCTGTGGGATGTGGGGGGATGAAGCAGCTGAGGGAGATGAAGGCAGTGCTCCTCCTTGGAGCTGCAGGGGCCAGGAGGTGCTGGGAGGTTGCATCCAAAGCAAATTTTGAATTTAAAAAGCCCTAAGAGCAGGTGGGTGGCCCTTACCTTGCTGCATCAGCGCTCCCATCCCAAACCAGAAGCTGTTCAGGAGGGTGAAGTTGTTCTCCACGATGTCAGAGCCCGGGTTGCAGGGGTGGGCATCATACCACTCATATGGGCTGAACCTGCAGCACACAGGGAAACAGAGCTCCTGATGGTGCCTTGAGGGGCTCCCTAGGACAGAGACTAGCCAGGATTAAAATAAGAGTAGGTATTTATTAAAGGCCTTCAATAGATACACCCTGGGCAGCCAAAGCCTTCCAAGACTACATCCAAAATGGTCATGAGTTTTTCATACAGTTATGAGTTTGGTCCATTTGCATATCAGGGGTTAATCCTTAATTACGGCTTCAGATAATGAAGTCAAATACTCCCAGTTTGCTCCTCACATTTCCCTTTAGCTTATATTTTCCAGTGCCTGAGGCTGTAGGGTGTCCTTGGATCTCAGGTCTAGAGGAATTGTTCTGTCTGGCCAAAAGGTGAAGATTGTTAACCAACACTTCTCTATGGAGTTATGGACTAAGGCAGCACAGGATTTGAAAAATATAAAGGCTAAAATCTTAAGGCATCAGTTAGTTGGGATGTGTCAGGACAAGAACCTAAAGGAACTGGAATAAAGGACTCTCAATGCCTCTGGCGCTGCTGTGCAGGGGCTGCTGACCCTCTGGTGCACAGCTTTATAGAGAAAAAGGCAAATTCAGCCTAAGCCACCCACACAACTGTAAGTCTGTGTCCTGTATTCTGGAGAGCAGGGACCTGGGAAGCCAAGTCCTCCTGAGGTGTCTCAGATGGCTTCCCCAGAACCTTTGGTCACTTTGGATCATCTTTTCACTACTGTGTCCTACAACAGCAGCCAGAGCATGTGATGGTGGGATGGGATGGGATGGGATGGGATGGGATGGGATGGGGTCCAGACACATAACCTCTTGTATGTAAGAATTTGAAAATGTGGGAAAAAATGGCATTTTTGGTTGACTAAGGAGAAGCCTTGGTCATCCTGCAGTAGTAGCAGAGACAAACTGGTATTTCAGGAGATTCTCCCACCAAGGCACTTGGGAATCAGGGTGGGATTTAGGACACTGAGAAGTAGAACCTTCCACCATCCCGACAAGCAGGAGTTTGGCCCAGTCAGGGCACTGGCAGAACACTGGAATGTGGTGGCACTTTGCTGTCGACAAACTAATTCCCTGTGGGGATGAATTTCCATGGATAGCCCTGCAGTTCTTGAGCAAGACTGAGGGAATTTCCAAGGAATATCTCTGCAAATTCTGCCCAAGATTGGCAGGCAAGCACTGCTGGGAATGAGCTCGTTTAGCCAGGATCTGGGGAGGATGCTAAACAGGAGAGATGTTAATATTTTTAGAGCTGTTTATTTACATTTTTCTGAGAGTCCCAAATTTTGCAGAGATTAAATTAAAAACATAATTGGTATAATTGCTTTTGAACCAGGCATTAATTATCATCTCCGCTTCCTTCTGGAATCCCTGGAGATTCACAACAGCCCCTTCTCAAGGCCCAGCCCACAGCCTCTATCAGGAGATGCTTCCCTCTGTAATTCCCCACCAGATGTGCCACCACCCAAGGAGAGGGTTCGTGGCTCCATTCCAGGGTGGCCTCACTCAGACAGCTGGATTTGTTTGGAGAAGGGTCCCAGATCCCTGCCAGAAACCTCCTGGCACTGAAACCTGCCCTGGGCATGTGGCAGTGCAGAGCTGGGGTCCTGGCAGTGCCAAGCATGGGAGGGGTCTGGGGGAAAACCATCCCTGAGGATGGACAAAACACAGCCCATGCTCCTGTGGCTTTGGAAAAGGTTACCCTGGGCACAGCTGTGCCACTTTTTGCTTCTGTTTTCCACCTTCAAGGTACAGTGCAATGAGCTCTCCTTTCCTCCCTGGTTTATCTCACTTTCCTGCAGCAGGGACTGTTCCCTGGGCTGGGTTTGGGGTGTGGAACCTGCTCAGGCTGCACCCTGGCATTGCTGCTTGTTCATCCAGGTTGGGGTCTCCTTGCTGCTCTCCCTTCTCTGCTCTCTAAATCAGAGGAAATCAGCAAGGAAACAAGAACCAGGCTGAACTCAGACCTGGCTTTACATGCTGCTTATTCCTTGGAACTTGCCATAGATCCACCAGAGGTGGATAAAGGATGGTGTCTTGGTCCTTTCTGTCAGATAAAGCCAGAGTTCAGGAATTAGATTAGAACTTTCTTGGGCTGCCAATGAAACACTATGAAAAAGAAAGGGAATGGGTAAGATCAATGAGCCTGGAAAGATGACACGCTGGAGAACTTCAAGGCCTGAGCAAAAACCTACTGGTGCAGCTCAAATGACAGAGAAATATTCAGAAATCTGCAAAGCAGCCACAGCCTCCACAGCAAAAAAACCATTAGTGGAAGCAAGAGGTAACGAAGGAAGGAGGGAGAGGAGCTCATTGACCCCAGAGTTCAAATCAATTGGGGAATTCAAGATCCTCTTCCCTCATCCTCATATGCACTGTGGGCTCTGAGAAGTATTTCATCAAAACCTAGCATCATTCTCCTGCTTCTTTCAGCTTTTTGGGTGGGAAATTGAAGCATCTGGAAGAAATTTAAAAGATCTAACACAAAATACTTTTGAGTCTAAACTGTGTCTCCAGAGAAATTTTCAATAGACGACCCAGACTACTGTATGTACAGGGAATGCCCTGATGAAGGCAGGAATGATGAATCTGACTCCATGAAGAGCTAATTTTATTTTTTGACTCCAGAAGGCAAATTCATTACTTTATAATACTATATTATATTAAAGAATACTATACTATACTATACTATACTAAAGAACACAGAAAGGATACTTACAGGTTAAAAAGATAACAATGAAAACTTGTGACTCTTTCCAGAGTCCCCACACAGCTTGGCCCTGATTGGCCAAAGAGTGAAAACAACTCACAGCAGAATCCAATGAAACAATCACCTGTGGATAAACAATCCCCAAACACATTCCACATGAGCAAAACGCAGGAGAAGCAAATGAGATCAGATTTGTTTTCCTTTTTCTCTGAGGCCTCTCAGCTTCCCAGGAGAAAAATCCGGGGAGAAATGATTTTTTTCCAGAGAATGTGAATGCCACACCAGACCTCGCTGCAATTAGGATGAAGATTAAATCCACCCTGCCAAGCATCCAAAGGGGTTTGGTGTAATTTGGAGGCTGTTTGAGCCCAAGGACAGGTGCCAGCCTGGCACCACAGCCTCCAGACACAGCATCGCCTACAGCCATGGGGACAGCCAGTGTTAGTGGCTCTCTGGGGGCTGGGAGCTCCATCAATAGTGAAGAAAGGCTGATTAAAATGACAGATGAACCAAATCCATCCTTTGCCTGCCTCTAAATAGTTCCTGAGTCTGTTTTAAGTGGCATTGACCTATGGTTATGGCATGAGCAGAGGGCTCTTGTGCCTAGTTCAGAAGAGTCATGTCTCTGAATTAAGGCTTTTCTATTTTGATTGTGGTTTTCTGCTGAGAATTGGATTTCAGAGGCCTTGCTGGGGTCAAAAGCAGATATTGTTTCCATTACTTCTGAATGCAATAAATATTTTCCCTGTGAAATCTCTTGCCTTCCATCTCTATGTGTTAAAAGACCATTCCAGCAGAATTTTAATTACCCTGCGTACTTGGTGTTATTTGAAAAATAGGATGACAGAAGAAATGTCAGGAGCAAAATGTGAAAAAGGAACTGTAATTGCAATATTTTATGTGTTGAATTTAGTCCAAAAAATAGCCTGATAGGGAAAAATTGTTCTACAACATGGTAATTGATGTGATGGAGTGAGATGCTGAGGTTCATGTCAGAATAAAACCTGAGACAAAGCCACAGTTCTTCAGGTTTTCATCCCTCAGCATCAGCCAAAAGCCAGGCAATGCTGCCATGCTTGGACAGACATCCCTGTTTGTGCAAAGTGGTGACTGGGGGGCTTCACATCATGGTCTGCCCCAGCATTTCCTTCACCCTTTCTGCAGCATTTCACATGCAGATACAATTTGCACATTTAACATGCTTTGAAAGTGGGATCTGGACAATGTGGGCTGGATTTGGTCATTATAAGCTGGGAAAAATAAGCTCCAAAATGTAAAATTATGTTTGGATTGTCCCTGCAGGCCACAGGAGCAGGCTGTGCCATTAAAGCCCACTCAGCTGTGCCCTGCCTGGATGGCAGGGACAGACAGACAAGGGCTGTCTGTCAGCCACCACAGGATTTTCCTTCTCATGGTTACCTTGGGTGCACATCCCCAGAGGAGAGCCCTGTGCTGCTGAGAGCCCCTGGTTATCCCTGACAGGTTGGGTGGGGAGGGAAGGCAAAGACAAGGCAGGAGGGTGATTGCAGGATCCGGATCGGGGAGGGCCCTCCATGTCCTCTGAGAGGAAAACTGTGGATGCTGACAATCTGGTCAGGGAGAAAGTCAGATAAACTTTCCCAGGCATTGCTCTGGGGGAGCTTTGAGAAAGCTCAGAGAAAGAATTAAAATAATCTTTAATCTTTGCAGTTGGTGTTTTGAGCTTGTTGTTTACTTGTAAGATGTGTACAAGAAGGGTGTTCCTAATTAGCCAGTGAGGTGAGGGGTATTGATTGAGGACCAATCAGATCCAGCTTTCTCAGAACAGTCTATAAAAGAATGTGATATTTAATAAACATCACTTCTGAGAAGACATTGGATTCTGTGTTGCTTCATTCAGCTGTCCCTAAGACAATAGTGACAAAAGACAAATGTCCAGCTCTGCCCCTGTGCAGAGGAGGGACCAGAGGATGAACCTGCCTCACCATGCGTGTTTAACATGCTTTGGAAGTGGGGTCTGGACAATGTGGGCTGGATCTGGCCATTATGAGCTGGAAAAAAACAAGCTCCTAATGTGAGCACTGCAGGTGCACACAGCACTCATGCCCAGCTCACTCTGCTGTTCTGTGTAATTAGGATATGACAGAGCGAATGGAGGAAATCTGCTCTAAATGCCCCCCTGGACTGAGGGATGCTGAAAATTGTAGATGTGTTGTACCATCAGGGTTAATGGAGTCTGCTTGCTCCAGCTCTGTGTCTGATTTTTTCCTTTGACTCTCTAATGCCAGTGGATGAGGGGGGAATGTTTCTGATGGATGCTCCCAGGGAGGTGCAGCACAGCAGGCCTTGGGGAAAAGGGTCTGCATGGACCCCCAGACCAAAACAGGGAGGGTTCTGGAATCCCCACTGGTATAAATTCAACTGGAAATAATGAGAAATGAGCATCAAACTGCAGAGTGGGCTGAGGACTCTTTCCTGGATGAGGTGTTTATGCAAAATATTCCGTCAAGGGCTGTGTGTGGTCATGGAGGGCACCTGCCTGCAGGAGGGGGAAAGTGCTTTGTTTTGATTTGAAAAGGTGGGATCATGGATTGAGAGCAGCCCTGGACTGTGTCTCATCAAAGGCCCTGTGGAATTAACAAGACATGCAAATGTATGCAAATTCTGCCTTTAAACATAGAGGATTTAAACATGCTAATTAGATGCGTATTAATTTTGTAAACAGACACAATGTCTGATCCGTAGCAAAGGCATCTTCATTCTTTTGGTATAGGGAAGGGTTTGTGTGAGCTTTACAGAGATAGAAGTGGGAAATGGTGGGGGAGATGGGAGCTCAGGTCCCAGCAGAGGCTGGGAAGGGTGTGAGCAGAGAGCATGAATGGACAATGATACAGAAATACATCTCTTCATACACCAGGAGGTGCTGACAGAAAAGCTGCAAAACTTCTGAAATCTTAAAATTCTTCCATGCTGTGAGTGTGTGAAAGTGAAACCAGCCAGCCCATGGGGATGGAGCAGGGGGGATCTCAGGCGTGACAAGGGTTTTCATCAGAAAATACCAATTCTTATCTCCAAGTTCTCACTTATCAGGGAGATGTGGCCTGTGGGTCAGGACAGCTCTTGATGCTGCAGCTGCCAGCAGGGAGCCCTTACCTGGCTATGACAAAGAGCACACAGCTGACCCCCAGGTAGGCCAGCAGGATGTACATCCAGATGTCAGGAGAGAGAGGGTTGAGGAAGGAGAACACGCTGGGGTTGGTCCCGTTGGGCTTCCTGTAGAGGATGCTGACCCCCAGGGTCATGAAGGGCTTGGAGAAGTCGATGGCTTTCTCCCGGACGTGAGTGATGGTCAGAGGAGCCACGGCCAGGTCAGCTTTCTGCAAAGAGGGAGGGACACAGGCAGGGAGAAAGGAGGAGTCACAAACCGAGGAGATTCCATCCCCTTGGAGACACCACAGCTCTCACACAGCAGAAACAGGCCCAAAACCCCCAAGCGTAGCCCTGGGGTTCCCCCCTGCTGTGGTACACATTATGTATGTGGTATATATGTGGTACACATTTGGTATGAAATACAGATGTTGGTGGTACAGCGTTTGCTGTGAAATACAGATGTTGGGGGTAACTGTTTGCAGTGAAATACAGATGTTGGGGGCACAGTGTTTGCTGTGAAATACAGATGTTGGGTGTATAATGTTCACTGTGAAATACAGATGTTGGGGGTAACAGTGTTTGCTGTGAAGTGCAGATGTTGGGGTAGAATGTCCACTGTAAAATTCAGCACAACCAAATGGAGGCATTACACCCTCTGCAGCTTCTGCCCCGATGTGATGAACTCTTCTGAAACAGTCAGGAAAATCAGATTTTGTGGAGTTCTAAAGTGTCCATGGCCCTTGTCTTGCTTGCTCCTCACCACAAGACTACAACAGCAAGTAGGCTGTGTGCAGAGCCCGCTGTTGGCAGCAGTGGTTTGTTGTTGTTGTCCTTCCTTTCATTTGTTGTTGTCCTGTTTTCACGCTGATGCAAGAGGAGAGGAGGGTGTGCATGGAGCTGCAGGGAGCCATACTGTGGCAGCGTGAGCTAAAAGGTTCAATTTCTTTTCCCTCAGTCATTTCATGGT
>NW_005054591.1:399821-421739 GCF_000277835.1 Geospiza fortis | reverse complement strand
GAATGCTCAGTGCCTGCAAGTGGGAGGGAGGGGATGTGCAGGTGAGACCCTCTGAGGAAACTCTGTTTAGTGATGGACTCCTCAGCCCATCCTGCTGGAGTGCTCTGAGCTCCATGAAGAATTTCAGCCAATCATATTCTTTACCCTGACAGCTTGTATGAATTGTGTTTGTTTCTATTATTTCTAATTATTTACTAATTTGTGTGTTAATTCAGAGACCAGCCACATTCACCCTTTTTCTGTTGGTTAAGAGCTGCGTTCATTCCTCTCACTAAACATTCATCCAGGTTCTTAAAAGCCACAAGTAAACACATCCAAGGTTTCCTCAATATCACCCTCCTTGCCTGAGCTTTGCAAATCATTCTTTGGGATTGTGAACTTCCAAGGAAACACAGACACATAAATTACAGCTCTGAAGCTGAGCAGAACCTCCCCCCATGCCAGGAGCCCAGGCAAGATTTATTTAACATCTGGTTCTGAAAATTAAAATTCTAAATTACCCATGAGTGATAATTACCTTGAGATACAGTAGATTTGTCATTATTCATGGACTTTAAATCAATACTGGCTGGAACATACTCTGCTTCAGCAGGGTCTGTAGGAACCAGAGCAGATCCCTGGCCTGTGCTGGGGGTAAAGGTTGTACTAAAGGTTTCATTTGACCTTTCCAACCTGTGATCAAGTCAGTGCAATATTTATAAATAAAGGAATTTGGTCTCTTACTGTAGGAAGAGTCTCTACATGAGCTTTTGTCCATTTACACGTGTGTGTGTGTAAGGGACCCCATCCAATGAGTGCAGCCTTAGAGCTCCTGAACAGAGGCCTTCAGGAATTATGTAACAAGGGTAAAAACGATGTGGTTTTGTTCTAACATGGCTCTCCAGATGCTCCTTGGTTTCCTTTCCTTCTCACTTTCCAGATGGAAATTCATTTTTACATCAGAGCTCATTTCAGTCACTGGCATTTGTCAAAACCTGTGGAAAATGGGACCAACATTTTCCCAGTGAGCCCATTGTGCCAGCTGCGGTTGTGGTGACATGGACAGAAGCTGAAGGGGGTTGGAGGTGGCATTGGTGGCTGCTCAGCCTGAGCTGGGGATGTTCTGCACCCTGGGGACCATCCTGGCAGCTTTGGAGCTTGGCTGCTCCCACCACCTCACAGCACACCTGGAAATTTTGGCTTAGTGCTCCGCACAGTCACAAGGCAGAAATGGCAAAAGAAATGCAGCATTTTCCCTCCTCCATCACTTCTGTGTGGGTGTCCTGACTCACCAGGGAAAGGCAAAGAAGATGTTGAAGGATTTGGCTATGGGTTTTTCCGAAGGAGGCAGCAAATGTTCTGTGGTCAGAGCTCGCTGGCAATGGCCAGGCAGAGGGAGCCTCATCCAAATTTGTCAGAACAATACAGTGAGCTAAAGAACAGCCTGGAGTTTGTGCTTTGCCACAGAAAATGAAGAGAGAGAGCTCTGCATGGATGCCCAGGGATCCAACTGCTTTTAGTGCAGAAATAAAATTTTACTGTGTGGCTCCAGCAGCTCCTGTGATATGCTCCCAGCCCTGTGTCCTTGCAGGGAATGTGACATTCAGGCAGGACAGAGCAGGGATTCTGGAGCCTGGGCTGGGGTGTGTTCTGAGCAATTAGAGGCAGCACAGGGCTGCACTTCCACATCCTTTTTATCAATGCAGATTTTTCTGAAGGTGGCCTCTAATTAAGGCTTTGCTGACAGAGAGGATCTAAATCAAACCCACCAAGGGTGAAGCTTTGATTTGTCGTGCTCTGACATTCCAAACTGGGCAGTCAATTACCAGACTCTGGCTGCTTCCTTTCCTCAGCCCTGGCTCTTGTGCTGTTGCACAGTCAGGTGGGTTTTATTAAAGATGAGGAATTAGAACAAGTGCCAGTGGCTTAAAGATCCTTGTCCAGCAAAACCACTTAAGCCTACACCTCTGTTTTACTGGAGCTCACACGTCTTCCAAGTCTTGTGCCTGTTCTTAAGTGTTCTGCTGAATTGAGGCCAAAAAGATGAATTCTGCCAAGGCACATCAAACACAGACACTTCTCCTACACACCTCCAAGGGTTTGGATCTCCTCATTCACCCAGTTCCAGCATTCCACTTGGCTGGAACAGCTGTGAGTTCACTGGGTGTTCTGCACAGGGATGATCATATTTGCTGCAGAGATATTTGGTTTTCATCAGAAAATGCCAACTCTTATCTCCAAGTTCTCAGTTATCAGGGAGATGTGGCCTGTGGGTCAGAACAGCTCTTGTGCAGCCATGGTCACTGTGGGAATCCTGCAGTGCCTGACCTCAGCCAGAGCCAACCTGCAGGCAGTGGCTGGTCATGGCAGAGCCCACCAACAGCATAAGCACCAAGATAAATATTTATTCAGGAAAAGAAGCTGCCTCTGTGCTTATTTTGCCAATCTGCGTTAGGTATTTACATAAACTAATCATGTGTGTGTTGCCTGAGAGACAGAAATAGTGTGTGTGTGTGTTTTACTGATTTAATTGTTACCCAGGTCTGGCACTGTCATCCCTCGGCATTTCTTGCCACTGCCAGCACTGGGGCTTCTGTCTTGGGCCTGTCTCTGCTCCCTACTCTCCTTGCTTGGCTGCTGTGCCCTGCTCCTGCTCCATTCTTGGGTTTCTGTGGTTGAGATGACTCCCAAGGCATTTAAAAGTCTCTTTTTCTCCCAGCCCCACGACCAAAGAAAAAGTTGAGATTCCTCGGTTCTGCTGTTCAAGGTTGTTTATTTTTCCTTGTCTATGATATTCTTTCTCTGACCTGCTAAGATCTGTCCAGCAGGTCAGTTTGTGGCCCAGTCCCTGCCCTTGGGGTGATGTCAGCTTTTTATACTAAGAACTACGTGTATTTTATTTACAATAATTTTCCAATACCTATCACCTATGTTAGACAGTGTGTCTCTACTCTAAACCAACCCAGAATTGTCACCATCACAGCAGAAGATGGAGGCCAAGAAGAAGAAAGACAAGACACACCCAGATTCCTCCATCTTGCTTCTTGAACCCCCATTCTAAATCCCCAAAATTCTACTTTTTCACCCTGTGACAAATTCAGTATCATTCTACTCAAACTCTTGTGGCTTCACACAAAGTTGGTAATTGTTTTCCATGGGCTAAAATCGAATGCACAGGTGTTTGTGACTCTGTGCCAAGGTCTCCGAACCCCTTGCCAGAGTCTTGAATCACCCAGGGCAGCCAGAGGAATGTCCTGGGTGCTGACACTCCCTGTCCCCAGGATGTGCTGGGCTCACACCTGCAGCTCCCTGCACCTTTCCCTGCAGCAGAGCAGCCCCATTGGGCTGTCCTGGGGCGTGGGGGATGAGGCACAGCTGAGGCAGCCGGGCTCTGCTGCAGCTCATGGCTCAGAGAGGAGGGGCTGCTGCTGCTGGGGCAGGTGTGGGGTCTCTGTGGGAGCCCTGTGCCTGCCCAGGGGCAGGGAAGCACTCACAGGGGGCAGGGATGCTCAAGGAGGGCAGAGTCAGTGCTAAGTGACTCCAGCTCTTAACGGCTGTTCTTGCAATCTCAGTCCTAACCTAGACATCCTTTTTGTCAATGGATTTATTCAATATCGGGGTGAGTTAAGATCAGATGTTGGCAGGAAAACCCTGAGCTGAAGGGGAGGAATGAGGGCCATGAGGTCTTGTTGGGGCTTTTGTAGTCTTCACTTCAAGGAAGAGCTCCAGAGCTGGAACTGCCATTAATTGTACCTGAGGGATGTGAAGGCTGGAGGATTCAGGTGAGAATGGCCCTGCTGTGAGAAACAAGCCCTGTCCTCTGGATTCCTGGCAGGTGAACCAGCCAGCAAGGGGCAGGGACACCTGCTGAGCACACAGAGAGCCTGGGGCTCCCCATACACAGATCCTTCACCTGGATCCCTGAGTACGACCCAGTCATGAATCCACCCAATAGTGATCTGAGCTCAAAATGAAAAGCTCTTCTGGTTTATTTCCATCCTGTCCCTAGCACTGAGGTCCTGCAGTGTCTAAACAAAAGGTGGAGGACACTTCATCCAATTAAATTGTTTGTTCCCTATCTTTGTCCCAGTGACATCCACATGAAGCCCCAGTTCATGACAAGTGAGATAAAACATCCACCAGTGCAGGAGCGTTAATGGGGAGCTGGCAGTGTGGTGCCATATGTATTTCTCCCAGAATTTACTGTCAGAAAATGCCCACTTATTTTGGAATTGTTAAATCAGCTGTCAGGAATAGTCCCTAAGGATGGATATTACAAGTCCTCCACAGCTGCCATTGGCAGGGATTTCCATCAGCAACCCCAGTATTTGCCACATCTCTTTTATTCCCACCTGAAGTTTCAGATTGAATGGCAATGTGATGTGCACTGTCGCAGCAGAAGACAAGTTTTATTTGTGAACAAGTTTGTGCAAAATGTCCAGAACAACTCATTCTGCTGGTTTTATGGGATTCTGCCCACAAACAATAGGGAAGATTTGCAGACATTGCTTTGCCAGACAACTGGAATTTATAAATCAGAACGGATGGGCCACGGTGTGCAGTGGAGCTTTGCTTGTATCAGTAATAATTTCTATGAATAAACATCAATAGCAGTTCACTGTTGCTGAAAGGAGGAGGTTTGGCAGTTGTCAGGCTCCCTGTTTGTTATGAATAAAGGGCTCAGGAGCTTCTCTGCATCGCCTGGGTTCCCCAGACCTCCCTGAATACCCGAGTTCAGCTCTCGTGGCCCTTCTGATCAAGGCTCCTCTGCGGGAATGGCCAGAGGGGTGACAATAAGCAGTGGGCTGAGGTTACTTCTCCAGGGAATGAACTGAACTCCTCAAAACAGGGACTTTTTGTGCTGAGGATGAGCAGCAGATGAAAGGCAGCAGGACAGGGCTGTTGTCTCTGCATCTGCTACTGGGGACCTGTCAGAGACAGGGTCGTGCTGTGGCTGCTCTGATTGCTGTTGCTTTTCCTGTTTATGCTTAAGGCCAGACTAGAAACACAGGGATTTTACAAAGGATCATAGCCTGAGGCATCCCTGCCTGTGGCCAGGCACGTCTGGATCAGAGGGAGAGGAGGGGGAGGATTCGTGACTGCAGCAAGCCCAGAGTGCTCACTGTGTAAACACCTCTCCCAGCACGTGATTCACCTTTGGGGTGCCACCTTCTGGGGATTCACCCCCTTTGGTGACAGCACCTTTGTCCCCCAGACACTGCTGTCATGCACCTACCCAGGCCACCCTCACCCTGCTCCTCTGATGCCATCTCCAGCCCAGGGAACAGGTGCCCCTGGCTTTGCCCATCTCCTCCTCTCCAAATTTCAGCCTCAGCTGAGTTGGCTGATCCCTGGTATGCAGAATCTGCTGTTTCCACAGCTCCCAGGCCCTCTGAGCAACAATAATCACCATTTTAGCCTCTCACCTCACGCCAGGAGAACCCCCTGCTCTGCCCAGGTCATTCAGGGAGCCCACACCAGCTCAGCCCACCTGTGTCACAGCAGCCCAGGGACAAGGCAATGGCTTTCTGCACTGAATTAATCCTGACCTGGGTATTTGGAACTCACAAAATCCTGCCTGCTTTATGCTCCCACCTGAATGATTCCAATTGGTTTATGAGAAGGAGACACAGAGGAAAGCCAGCTCAGATATCAAACTCTGGATGTGGGCAGCCCTGTTTTCAGGGCTGAACACAGAGGAAAGCCAGCTCAGATATCAAACTCTGGATGTGGGCAGCCCTGTTTTCATCACCACCACTCGATTTGAACGCCGTCTCTAACACTTTTCCTCCTGGGTGTGAAATAGGCTCGCTCTGGCCTGTTGCAGCGTCCATGGGTTGTGCCTTTCCCCACACCAGGGGAAGATGCTGCTGAGGAAGGGCCCATCTGGCTGCAATTTCACTTCTGAAGGCTTTACATAAACACTGCTATAAAAAGCAGTGGCATGCAGATAAAGGAGCTAATGGCTTCATGTGGGGCCTGGGCAGTGTCCCTGCAGGCACAAGCTCAGCCATGCAGGACAGAGCACAGAGCTGCATCTCAGAGTTAAGAACACAACTTGCAAGAAGAGGAGGTTTGGCCCTTTCCTGCTGCTGTGTGTTGATTTGCTTTTTAGATAGTTACCCTAGAAAGGCTACAATGCTGGTTTGACCAGGAATTTTGTGCTGTTTAATGAGATTGCTCCTCAAACCTCCTTCTTGTCTATCTCAGGTAGCTGACCACAGCTTTGGGAATGGCTGAAACCTCCTATGAGCCCAGTGGTGTCTTGCAGGACACTGGAAGTGACATGGTTTGGGCTGAATGACTGTCTGGGTTCTATTCTCTTGGGAGGGGTTTGTTCCTTGTGAGTTCTGCAGTGCAGTGACAGCTCCAGAGGCCAATCCCAGCCCTGAGAGAGCTCCAGAGGCTGCTCCCATCAGTGGGAGAGCTCCAGAGGCTGGTCCCAGCACTGAGAGAGCTCCAGAGGCTGCTGCCAGCACTGAGAGAGATCCAGAGCCCATTCCCAGCACTGACAGAGCTCCAGAGGCTGCTCCCAGCACTGAGAGAGCTCCAGAGGCTGCTCCCAGCAGTGGGGCCAGGCAGAGGAGCCGTGTCCCAAGGGGCTCTGCCGAGGGGCACAGCTGCCATTCGGTGTCAGCTCTGATCTGTGTCACTCACATCACTCGGAGCAGCAGAGCTTCCGCTGGGACACTGCCACTCGTCTAACTCGGCAGGGCTGTTGTGTAAGAGGCTCTAAAATCTGTGGTTTGAGCTGCACGGAGTTTTCCAGAAGGAAAAGCACCAAGGCAGGTTTGCAGAGCTCCCCCATGAGATGGAGTCCTGCTCCCCAGGACTGACATTGCCTGCCCTTGCTGCTCTCCTGCTCCCTGGGCCAGGCCAGCCCACAGCTGCAGCGCTTGCCACAAACCGATTAAGCATCACTTTGTCCCTATAAAGGGACATAATCATTATCATCTGCATTTTACAGATGGAGGAAGCAGTGCACAGAAGCAACTTGTCCAATGTCATTTAGGGCAGAGAGAGCAGATCTGGAAGCCCAGCCCAGCTCCTGAGCCACTCATCAGTCCCAGCCAGTGTTTGACTCTCCACACACCACAGTGACTCACCCAGCAAACTCATTCTTCTCCTATGAATGGTAAGAGCATTACAGCTCTACAGGGGATTATTTTTGTGTCTTTGCTGCTTAGGCTGTGGATTCAGAATGTAGCCAGGACCTGGAGGTGGTCAGGGGCTGCCCCACTTGAGCAGGATGCTCAGGAGGAGAGCGCTCTGCACTGCCTGCACTGCTGCCTGTGCTGCAGAGAGCAGCGTTCTTTTTGTCCTTAGCTTTTCTTCCAGAGGCCTTCTCTGGGAATCAGATATTCATAAAAACACCAGCTTTCCTCACCTCCATAACTGGGCCCTCGGGATCACAGGACGTACTGGAGGCAAGATATCTAATTAGCAAACTGAGCAAGTTCTGGCCATGAGTGGCGGTTTCAGAGGTGGCGACGCTTTGGCGGCTGTGGGAGCAAAGCTGCTGCTCCAACAGGTTCCCTGGGGCTTAAAGGGCTCCTGGAAGTGGCCATGGAAGGAGAAGCACAGCTGCTGTGTAGCAGAGGGAGCTCTGTGTCCCAGGAGATTTTAGTAAATAAGTTGCTCTTATAGAAAATAAAAAATGAAACTGTCCAGGGCACACCTGCTCCCGCATTCTGGATGTCTCCTCTGGGCTGGGCTGTGTCTGGGACATGCCCAGGCTCCCCGTGCTGCATTGGTGCTGTGCCCTTGGCTGTGTTTGTCCTCAGGGGTCAGAGCAGCTCATGATGTCAGCCCAGGACAGCCAGTGTGCCCCCAGCCCAGGGGAAGCCTCTGCCCTCTCCCCACACCCAGCCTGTGTCCCACTGTGGGACAGGCTGTGCCTGGAGCCACTGAGCACATTTCTGTGCTGGGAGAACGGCGCTTTTCAGGAATTTCAAATTAATACTTGGAAGAGCCAGACACAGGGATATTCTGGCAAGCAGTGTGACAAGGAGCCAAGCAGGGTCAGGAGCTTGCTGTGGGTATTCTGGGCCAGTGAGAAATCCACTGGTCCCACCCCAGAGAGGCAGCCCAGGGACGTTGGGAATGATGAAAGTTTGACAAGAAAGTCTCACAGATATGTGTGCTTGGCAGAAAGATTTTTGAATGTAGAATCTGAAGAAGGAATAGAAATGAAAGCAAGTTTTGATATAGAAGAAAAGAATTGCTGAGCCAGTCTTACTGGATAACCAAGGAGGCAAAGGGTGTGTTAGTTAGAAGAGGTTTTTATGACTTAGAGCAAAGGATAAAGCCACCTCAGACACGAAGATGTTTTTACCAAGCAGAAAGATAGCACAGGCAAACAAGTCAGCAGATGTTGCAAGTAAAAAAGGTCTCAGAATTTGCCACTGCAAGAAAACTGAAAAACATCTTCTAGCTTAAACTGTAATGTACTAACTTTTAGTGGTTGGAGAACAGTAACATGAATATGGTAATTATAGTAGTTATGATAGGCTATAGATAAAAGTTAAGGTATAGATTGGTTCTACTGTATTAAGATGCTCAGCAAAGAAAAGTATAGAATGCAGTGTAACCTAAACTCAGGGTCTCCAGGCCTGCCTGCAGCTGGAGCTGACAGCTGTAGGCACAGCTCTGTCACCCACGACCCTGGACTGCTGTAACATCTTGGATGTAATAAACTGCATTTTGAAGAGCAGTCCTCCATCTCTCATTCAGGCTCTTACAGTGGTGGGCACAGCCTGGCACAGCCAACCCTTGGGGCTCACTCACGTGGTCAATGAGCTCCTTGATCATGCCATTCCACTGGCCCTTCTCATCCTGTGCCCCGTATTTGCCGTCCTCCACCAGGCGGATCTCGTAGGAGAAGCCCAGGATGATGGCCAGCTCCTTCAGGAGGTCGATGCAGTAGCCCTCGAAGCGGTCATTCCCGAACAGTGCCGTGTCAGATTTACGGAACATCACAAAGGGCTCCTCCTGCACAGGGAAAGCAAAAAGTCCCAGTTCAGGGTCAGCTGGAGGCAAGGCCACCTCTGCAGGTCAGCCCGAGCTGCCAGGCACTGGCTCTCTCCAGGCAGGGCTGGCACTGTGACTTGTCGGGAATAAATTAACTTTGCACGGTGCATCAGCTAATTAGCAACCTTGTTTACCCCACAAAATTTAATTTTGTCTCTTCTGAGCAGCCAACTGTTTTCCATTTGGTAGGATTTCAGGGAGAAAAATAACCATTTCATGCTCTGAAAATGAAGTGTTAGAAACAGCAAAAGAGGGGGAGGACAAACTCACCCCCACGCCCTGCACACGGTACCTGCCATTCACCACAGGCTGCTGGGGGAAATTCAGGGTTTGGGAGCTGTGCATGGCTGGGGCCACCCCAAAACCTCCCCGCTGAGCTCACTCTGTGCTGGCACTGCCTGATGGACACTGCCCTGCTGCTGCCCAGGGAAACTTTGTGCTGTGTGCTGCTCTTATGGCTGCCTGGGAGAGCTGGGGCTGTGTGACCCATAGCAGAGCTCCAGCACAGGGGACAGGAGCTAAAGCACCTGTGGATCCCTCCCCTTGAGCAGAGGCTGGCAGGTGGAGTTGAAATGGACACAAAGAGAAGTCCAGCATCCTTTGGTGCCTCTCAGGCTTGGGCAGCCACCGAGGACGAGCAACACTGGGGAGCCTGAGGGAAAAACGTGTGGAGGACAGATGGAAATGGAAAAGGTGGTGGGCAGCAGGCAAGAACTGGAAGGCAAGAGGAGGGTGAGGTACCTCCAGCGAGTCCCTGGCTCAAACTGGGGGTGTCTGCAGGGCTCCTGTCCTTGCTGTGGGGGAGGGTGAGGTAGGACTATGCTTTGTGCTAGAAAACACCCTCTGTGATTTTGCCCAGGCACGGGGGGGCTTGAAGAGATGGGAGGTCTGGAGCCCTCATTAGAGCCCTGTCACAGTGCCTGGTTTGGGGTGGGGTGCTCTGAGGAGGGGGCTCAGGTGGTGCTTGTCTCTGCCCACCTGCCAGCCCCCAGCTCTGCCCTGAGGCTCTGTGCTCCCACAGTGGGGCAGGGGGTGCTCCTTTGGCCCAGCAGCAGGGTCAGGAGGGGACGTGGCAGCACACGGAGCCCCATTTGCAGAGTTCTAAAGCCCAGCTGATCACATCACGCCCATGGAGTTTAGCTTGGCACGCGCAGCTCGGCTCAATCCTGCGCTCCCCTGCCGCCTCCTCGGCTTTCTGCTCTGGAATTAGTGCTTTGTTTGTGAATCAGCTGAATCTATGGATCTCGATATAAATCCATGGCTCCAGAGCAGCCATAAAGCACTATTAATTTTGGGAAGCGCTGTAGGGATTACATACATATTTAACAGCCGAAGCACTGAACATTAGGACGCCGCTCGCTTCAGTAATGTATCTCCAGGTCTCAAACATTTCCTAGGGGGTAATTCTGAACTCTGTGAACCACTTATTCACGGACTATTTCACAATTTATTACTGAAAATAGCCAGACATCCAATTCACAAGCTCTCTCAGTTTGCTAATCGATTTCTCAGTGAAGGTGCCCTCAATTTCATAACTTCACAGTTCCCATATTGCTTGGGGAGAGCGGCACTGGCTGCTGGGGTAATATTTCTCTTCCAACAAGTCACTGCAATATGAGCAAAAGGGGAAAAAATAGCCTTTCATGCTTTTTCTTTTAAAGGCTCCTCCTATGGCTCTTCTCTCGTCATTTACAGCAGTGCAGAACTACAAAGGGGTGTTGCAAATGCAAATAACATCCAGGGCTCTATTTTATGTTTCAGACTCCAGCATACGCCGTGCAATCACTGCAGAACTCAGGTCTGAGCACATTCCCTCCTCCCCTGGGCACAGGGATCCAGGACAGCCCTGGTTCCAAGGTGGAAACCCCGTGGCACGTGTGCAGGCCCATGGAGCGGCACAATTAATGGGAACTGATATCAGCCCGTGCCTTATGTAATTCCTACGTGCTCGCAGAGCTCAAGATGGAAATGTTGCCTGAAAAAAGCCTGTCAAAGGCAGATGGCTGACAGTCCCCTCCTGGCTCCATCATTTTGCATTATGCCATGGCCTTTGAGGTATGGTGGGTACCATGGCCTGGACCCAGACAATTCCACAGCCATGGAAATGTTTAATGGGAAAAAAATGTCATGTGGTGGATGGGAAGTTCATTAGGAGGAGTGGCTGATTTGCAAGGAAAGCTGCTGCAGCATCTGTCTTTGGCTTATGTTCAGCTTCCACCCTGCTAACCCCTTGCTGAGGGATACAAGACCTTTGGTTCCAGCCCTTCTGCCCTAGACCAAGTGTGCCCTGTCTCTGTTCCCCTCTGGGCACCTTGGCCCCATTCCTTTTATGATACAAATCCATGCTATATCGAGTCCCATCCTTTTAAAAGGCACTGGGGTGCTGTGAGCTTTCAGAGCCATTGGGAATCCCTGGGATCTCCCTGGGGTTGTGGGGAAGGACAGTGACAGGCTGGCAGTCCCCTACCAGCACCGTGGTGACAATCAGAGATCTGTTGCTCAGCGAGTCCGTGACGTTGGGCCCTCGTCCTTTGGAGATTTCTGTGATGTTCAGACCATCTGAAGGGCTCCATGCTCCAACCTGAGAGGAAGCAAAGCAACACAGAGAACCCCCATCTCCAATTCCTCAATCCCTTCCTGCATTCCTTAATCCCTACCTTGAATTCCTCACTTGCTCCCGGCATCCCAGTGGCCTGGAAAAGGGAACTTGTTTTTTTTGTTGTTTGCTTCCTTCTGCAGCAAACAGCAGCAAAACTGGAATTACCACGAATTAACCCTTCAGCTGCAGGTCATTCCAGTGGCACATGTTCCACAGTCCCTGTGCTGCTGCAGTGGATGAAGACTGTGGGGGCTGGAATTTAGGGGCTGAATGAATGAACAATTTGCAAAGGCGCCGCGCAGAGCAACAATGAAACTACACTAAAGAGTCAAATCTGGGCAAGGATAAAGCACAACAAAAGAAAAATAACCACAAATCAGAGTCCATTTTCTTTCTTTTCCATTTCCCCAGCAATATGCTTTGGTGGGGAGGATTAAAAAGGGCTCAACCAGCTCTGCAGATGCCTGATAGGGCCCGTTCCTGCTCTCTGTGCCATGGCAAATCAGCTGGAGGTTTCTAACACATCTCTAGGCAGGGCCCTGGCCCCCCTTTGGGAAATCCCTGCAATAGGGGGGTCTCAATCCTGGCTGCAAACCTGGAGGAGCGGGTGCCACAGGCACATCAGCTCTATTTCAGGTGCTCTGTTTTCTCAAGCTGTCAAATGTAATAAATTATTAGACTTCAATGAAGTCTATTGATCCAGAAATGGCAAAGCATGTCTGTGTTTAAGGAAGTCATCTGGGCGAGGCTAAGCCTGTTAACCTGATCTCCACGGTGCAGGGGAGGCTTTGGGACAAACTTTGAAGGCAGGAGTGGCTAAAGGACTGTGACAGAGAGATAAAATGTCAGGAAAGCTGCAGGAATGTGGGAGTGCTGCCAGCAAATGGAGCAGGGTGGCCACAGAGCCAGCCTGGCAGTGAGAGAAAAACAAACCCCACCTGGAAATGGGAACAGAACGATCCATCTGTAGGGTCAAACTGCAGGGTGGGACTCGGAGAGAAGCCAAAGGCAGGCAGCTCAATCCACCCGGGAGCCAGCAGCTTCCCATCTTTTATTTATGGCTGTTTTTAAGATTCTTCAGCCTCTTCAGCAGTCCAAGGGGAGAACTTGGTTTTACTGCATCCCCAAAAAGAGACTTTGTAATGAGCAATGCTGCCTGGCAAAAAAAAATTGTCATAAATTCTGGAAGAGTTTCCGTGAACTTTGTGAAAGGTTTTAAATATTTCAGGTAAAACCGAAGCGATCCCCCATCTCTGCCTTGGATCACACAACAGCTGCAATGTCAAAAATTATTATTATTGTGGATGGGAAAAAAGCAAGCCTGAGAGGCCCCAGTTTGCTGCACTGCAGCCCCAATCACTTCTGCCTTGCTACTTTTTCTGTAAGAAAATTAAATGCACGGCACTTAAGACTGAATTAATCAGTTTAAAATATTAAAAAAGGAAGAAAAAGGAAAAAGTGCTTTAAGAGAACTGTGTGAGTCAGATAGTCAAACGATATGTAATTAGGATTTGGTAATACTCCTGTAATCCCTGGAACATCCAGGAGGTATGAGGATCAGGGGGTTCAATCCTAAAGCTCAACAAACATAAGCTGTGATACATAAAGCACAATCCAGCTGGGATTTGTTTGTAGTTTGGTGTTTTGTTAGTTCAGATTAACTATTGACAGAATTCTGGCTTCAACAGAGATTTGACATCGATACTTTAAAACCCCTCTGGAGCTGACACGAAGCTTTCAGAAGAATAATGGTGGGAACTGTGAAATCTCTGAATTATTGGAGACAAAAGTTGATGGGGTGTGCAGGGGACACGTCGAGGCTTGGCAGCTTCCAGTGGGCTTGACGTGACAGAGAACTGCAATAACTCCAGCTGGTGCCAGCTCTGCTCAGCCCACCTGAGAGGTGTTGGTTTGACAGGTGATTCTGTGGCTGTGCTTAAACATTTGGATTCATGTGGTACAAAAGGCTGGAATGTTTTCTATTATCTGCTCAACACAGCTCTCCAGCAGCGCCTCGGTGCTGCTGGACTTCAAAAAGATGTGTTGTTATTTTTGGGTTAGGCTCTATAAACAAAATACTTTGTAAGGAAATAAGGCTACAAAGGTCAGCTGCTGCTCAGTTCTTGCAAGCACCAGCACCTTCCCCAGCTCTGTCCTGCCTCCTTTCTCAGCCAGCCAGACTGAAGGTCACTGGGTTGATTTGAAACGTTTCCTTTATTCCTTATTTGACCCCAAAATCGCCCCAGCAGGAGAGAGCTGTGGCGACCTTGAGCTGTGTTACCTGAGGCACCGAGCTGCTGCTGTGGTGGGGAAGTGTGGCTGCCATTCATTTCAAATCCCAGGAAAACCAAACAGTGAGGAAGGGTGATGTGGCACGGGAGCCTTCCCTCCAAACAGAGGATGGATCCACGGCTGCCTCCAGCCCTGGGGCTGCCTCCCTGTGCTGAGTGATTAATTCCCTGCACAAGTCCCCTGTGCTCTCAGGCCATGCACAGGTAATTGAAATCCCTCCCTGCTGCCAGCCAGGTGTCCTGTGGGTTCAGAACCTGTCCCCCTGCCCAGAGGGACAGAACCAACAGGCTCAGAACCTGTCCCCCTGCCCAGAGGGACAGAGCCAGCGCCGTGCCCGGCTGCCATGGGCACCTGGTACCTGTCTCAAAGCAGACTCTGCTCTAGAAAGGGCCTTGCTGCCCTGCCAAATTCCTCCTGTACAGGTGATAGACACCTGTAGCAGGACAGGGACACAGAGCTGCTCACAGAGTAGTCAGAATCATGGAATTTCCTGGAAATCACAGCTCCCTGTGCTCCGGCTGCTCGCTGCCCTGTTTGTCATCAGCTGATCTCACCTTGAAACCTGCATTCTAAGGGCTTTAAGGCTCTGTGTGTTGCCTTTTTATTTTAAGTTTGCTTTTTTTACGTACTTGAAGAGAAGGAAATCAAGTCCCCAAGCACACCTGGGATCAGATTTGCACATTAGCATGGTTTTACTGTGCCCAGAGGAGATCTGCACTAATTTGGAGGACCCAAGGCTGCAGTCTTCATGCTCTTGACCCTCATGACACCCCCAACCAGGCAGGCAAGGCCACCTTATCTTTTTTCCTTATTGTCCCTTAAATAATAAACCAAATACCCAGTGCATCGTCCTGCAAATTCCAGGCTGTAATAAACTGGGGCTGTTCCCAGCCTTGGGCAATTTCATAGTGGAAAATTACTCCAGATGGTGATCTCCAGTGCTGAGGTCTCCTCAGAGAAGAACTGAGGGTTTGTGAGCCAGGCCAGCAAGAGGGAGTGGGACAGGCATCATTCCTGCCTGCTTAGGGCAGGGAGGGGTTAACGGATGCTCAGAAAGTTTCTTTTGCCTCCACTATCCCAGGAAAAGTGCCACAAGCACTTCTGCAATCTGTAATCCCACGCACTGGCTTCAGGGCGAGTGAGTCATGGTTGAGCGTGGAAAAGGATCTGAGAAATCCCACAAAGTGAATATCCTTTTATATAAACCCCAGAAACCTGGAATCAATACAGCACCAACCATCTCTCTGTTGCTGAGCACCAGCGTTATCCTCAGCCACATGCAGATAAAACAAACCCTGCCTACCTTTTCAAGGCCGTCTTCTTTGAGACTGATGATATCCAAATCAAAATCTGTCCGTAAACCACTGGTTTTATTAAAGACAATGCGTCCCGTTAATCCTTCCCATTGGGCCTGTGGAAGGGAGAAAAAGTAGCAGGGCTGTTACTCAGTATCATAAATAATCTTTTGCCCTCCACTGTATGTTCTTTTAATTAGTCCTTATGCTGGTTCTTTCTCCCTAAAGAGCCTGATTAATTAATAATCCCTCTGCTGCTGCTCAGACTGCAGACGGAGCTGGAGATTTCCTTCCCTCTCTTGCAGTCCTTGCTACAATTTCTGTTCGCACCTTTTGTGCTCACCAGCTGTTGCAGGACGTGATGACTCAGTAGAAAACGACTTGCATTTATCACAGCATCCTTGTGAGCTGCGTTCATCCTTGTAGTGCTGATAAACACCAGCTCTGGGGCAGCTCCAGCCACGAGAAATCCCTTTGTGCACCAACTTGCTGCTGCTTCCAAGGTGTGTGGAAGCTTAAATGATGGGGATGCTTCCCTCTGTCCTTCCAGAGGGAGAGGGGAGCACAAGAGGCCAAGAATGTGTTCATGTAAGCGAGGTCTGAGGTTTGGAAACAGGCACAGGAGTCTGGGGGCATGTGCTGCTCGTGCCCTGCTTCAGTTTTTGGCAGCATAAGGATGGGAAGATGCTCAGTGGGACTGGGGACATCCCATTCCCAGAGATTTTTCAGTTCTTGGCTGACTGAGGTCCTGAACAGCCTGGTCTGACTGGGACCAGGAGAAGGAGCTTGAGGTAAAGATGCCTCAATTCGATTCCACAAAAAAAACCCTGTAATTCGATTTCATTCCCACTGTTCACTTTGCAGCACCCCTGGAATGAGTCTCTCTGATTTAGGAGGTGACAGAACCCCCAGTGCCAGGTGCTGTGTGCCAGCAGAGCAGGAGCTGGGGGACAGTGAGGTGTCCAATGCCTGGGGACAGTGCTGGATATGCTGTGGCATTGTCCTGAGGAGGATGCTCCTGCTGGAATGCCAGGCTGCTGCTCAGCATCACATCCCAGCAGTGGGGAGCTGAGCCTGGGGATCTCTCCCCTGAGCAGCCCTGTGCAGGCTGCTCACTGAGAAATGTGTTTATTTTATGGGTGGGGGAGCTTGAGATATTCCAGTGTGATCAAGGTGGCATAATGTATTCTCAGGGGGAGTAACTGGCGTTTCTCCCAGTAAACACGCTCCTCTGGCTCTCCCTCATTAATTCCTGAGGAGCAGTGACAGCCTGCTCCCAGCCTTGCCACCCTGGAGTCCTGGGGGGGCTGGTGTTTGCTCATTTGGGCGTGCAGGTGGTTTGCCTGTGGGATGTGCAGCCCTCGGAGCCCCCCGGGAGCCGGGGAAAACACGGAATGTTTGACGAGCCCAGCTGGAGCAGACACAGCTGCGTGCTGAGCCCTGCAGCTCCCACAGGGCTGGTGCCTTTTTGGGCTACCTAAAAACAGAGGCCAGACAACATTAAGGCAATAAAAAGCAGTTATATTTGTGGAAGGGCCTTCAGGTACATTTTGGGCAGAGGAAAGGGCTACACCCAAAAAATGGATGATGATAGATTTTCACACTTTTATACATTTGGGCCATTTGCATATTGGGGTTTCATCTTCCAGTTACAGCTTCAGGTAATGAAGTCATTTACCCCAAGTTTGCTCCCCCCCAACTCACTTTTGTTTCCGTTTCTCAGGGCCTGAGGCAGTGAGGTGTTCCTGATTGCCAGGCCTGGAGAGGAATTGTTGTGTCTGCCCAAAATGGGAAATATGTCACAGACATAACCTTATGAAAAATCCTTTCATTAGGATCTTTTCTCCTGAGAAGCTCAGAAGCTTCAGCTTCTCCCTGTTTTGCTGCTTTGGAATATGATTTGGATAATTGTTTACCCAGCATGTGAAATTGTTTTTACTTGATGACCAATGCCAGCCACCTGTGTCAAGGCCGTGAGCAGTCACAATAGTATCATTCCTTTCCTTTCCTTGCTAGCCTTCTGATGAAATCCTTTCTTCTATTCTTTTAGTAGGTTTTAATATAACATTTCCTTTTAATATAATATATGTAATAAAATAATAAATCAGCCTTCTGAAACATGGAGTCAAGATTCTCATCTCTTCCCTGGTCCTGGGACCACCACAGCAGCTCACAGTGCATATGGAGTTTAGAGTTTTACACTAGAGAACTGCAGGATTACAAATAGATGAAAAAAAGATATAAAATAGATAAAAAAGCTAAAATGCTAAGGCATCAGTGGGAGCACCGAGGGGCTGCACAGCTCCCGGTCCAGGGAGTTTTCTAACGCTGGACCTACCACCCTTTACTACCTACCCCTGGGAACCTGCTCCTCAGGGGGAATAATGTTTCTAGCCGAACAAAAACCACGTTTTTACCTCTTTTATGAAGTTCATGAAGCGGCCGCCGAACCTCCAGGCCTTGTGGCGGTGGCACTGCAGGGAGTTGACGGTCATCTGCGGCGCGCGCTGGTAGCACACGGACACCACGTGCACCGCGTCGTACAGCAGGGCAGCGTCTGTCTAAAGGGAAGGGGGACAGCGTCGGTGGCTCGCAGCGTGAAAAATGCCTATTTTAGGATTGGCTTTTTGCAAATATTCAAATGAATATTGTATGCGTTGTGTTGGAAAGTGAGGCTGTATTAATTCTCGTAAGTAGCATGTTAAATGTAGTATTAGGTTATAACAAAATGTTAAAATAGAAACTGTGCTATGTAAGATACTTCTTTTTCTAAAGAAAGGACTGGTAGCAAGATAGCAGCCACAGGACACCTAAATCTTTCAGAGAAAAAGAATTTATTGCCCCATTATCAGAAGAAATTAACTTCCCGACTCGCTCGGGCAGGACAACGCTGTTAGGATTCAGAGGAAGAAGCTGATGATGACCAGACAGAATCCTGTGTTTGAATGGAATTTATGCATCATGTATGAGATGTATGAATGTGCAACAGGCTGTTGTTTTTAAGGGTTAATGTCTCTTAATGTGGGTCCTTTTTCGGGCTTATGCTGCCCAGAAAAAGGTACCTGGACTGTCCGTAACTCTTTGTTTCTATTGTCTCATATTGTCCTAATCCAAATTGTCCAATTTATTATTACTCCAATTATATTACTATTTTTATAACCATTTTATTACTATTAAACTTTTAAAATTCTAAAAACAAGTGACTGGTGTTTTTCACAGTAGGAAAAGGTGGAACACGCTCTGAGTTACCCCCGCCAGCCCCAGGGTTTCTCTGCCTGTGTTCCCTGGTGGTTCCTTGGTTGTTTAGATCAAAAGCTTGGGGTTTTGTCTAAAATCAGGGATTCTGGAAGTGCCGTTTGTCTGTTCGGGTTGTTTCTTGCACATTTCCTGCTGTGGTGTCAAAGAGGGAGGCAACGGCTTCTAAATGTGGAAGGTAGTAACAGAGTTTTCTTATTGAGTCTGTTTTGTCTGAGTGTAAAAAAAAATATATATGAGAACATATTTTCTACAGTATTTTATACATGGGAAAATAAGAAACAGAGATGTTTGTGGGAACACAGTTTTCCAAAAAGCTGTCACCAAAATCAGGACCTCATGGCTTTGTAACATATTCTAGCATTTCTGTGATCTGAACTAGGGAGAACTTTTTCCCCCCATATAATGCGATGATTTTAGATTTAATTTGAGATGCCCCATCTTACATCCAAACACTGATCAAGAGAATTGGATTTATTTTTCACTCTGATGTGGTAAGACCTCCTAGTGAAAATACATTATTTGCTGGCTTCACGGAGCCACGAAACAGATGTGAGTGTAGCAGCAGCGTAATAAACCACAATAAAACAAAATAATACAGCAAATAACTGAGCAAACATCTCACAGGACGTAGCCATGGAGAAAATCCTCCAGCCTTGGCAGCCATCCCTGTGACCTTCCCTTCCCTCAGCAACCAAGCATGAAGAGCAGGAGCCCCACCTGCATCTGTGGGCGGGTATGGACCACAGCAGGGACAGGTTTGGGAATTTGGGGCTGGAGGAAAGGGGGGCAAGGATATGTCCATGCAATTTCATGGTGAATTACAGACTGTAATGCCCAGCTGAGTCCAGGGCCCCAGTGGATAGACGCCTGGCAAAGAGGAATCAAATGCAGGATCCCTCTGAGAGAGCAAAGAGGGGATGGGGACTGAGTTGTGCTGCAGGCACAGGGGTGCTCAGCCTGGGGAGAGGCAGGAGCCTGCAGGAGAGTGGGGGTCTCTCCCCTAACAACAAACACAGCAGCAGGGATCTGAGGAGCCACTTCAAGGTGAAAGTCTGGGAGGCTTCTTTGCGACTTTGGCTCTGGCAGATCTAAAGGGAAGGGAAGGAGGGAGGCAGTCAGCAGTTCTGGGGGTCAGAGACAGCCTGGCAGGGAAGACAGATGGGCGAGCAGGTGCTGTACCTTCCCAGCAGTAACTCAGCAGAGCAGAGCTGCCATCAGGCCCTAAAAGGAGTCATCAAAGCTGCAGCTCAGCCCATCTCTGCCCATTGCTTTGGCTCTTTCCCCCATCTCAATCTCTGCAAAGTGCCCGGCCTAGCCCGGCCATGTGCTGTGCTCCCAGCCCTGGGAGCTGGCATCCCTCTGCTCTCGGGGCTGAGAGAAAAGCCAAAGGGGGTTTGAGGGCTCAAAGCTGGAGCCCTCTGGGACACGTCCTGGCCACCTGCCTTGTCTGGTGACAATCTGTTGGCAGCTGGCCCCACAGCAATGGGGTGTGGGCTTCACCCCAGACTTTGAGGAACTGTTGTTAAAGAATGCAAGAAAACACGTCAGGGCAGATACCTGGGATGAGTTGTTACTTGTACAAGAACCAATAAAAGTAACATTTAGGCCTCAATGACTGTTCCTGCCTTCCCTGCCCTGCTCCCCAGACCGCTGTGCCCTGTTTGAACTGCCCGTACCATCATCACACCATCCAGGAGCCCCAGCTCGGCCTTGGGCGCCGACTGCAGCCTCTCCATGGACCACTTCTCAATGATGGAGGACACGTGGGGGTTCTCCACGTTGAGGATCCGGAAGCCGGTCAGGTTCACCCCAGAGTAGCGATATGGTTCTAGGTCTAATGCATAAAGATCCTTAAAAGAGAGAAACCGGGTTAAACATTTTGCTTAGCTTTGCTTTGTTTGAGTTTTCTGCGTCGGTCGGTTGGTGCGTCTGTGTTTGGAGCGAGACAGCAGAGCCCACAGGAGGTGGGACGGAGCACAGTGTCGCAGACATCTTTTATGAAAAATCCTTTCCTTAGGATTTTTCCTCCTGAGAAGCTGAGAGGCCTCAGGAACAAAATGTAAACAATGATTATCTGCTGCTGTGGAATGCAACAGGTGCATCTGTGATTGGCCAATGTGGGATGTTTCTAATTAATGGCCAATCACAGTCCAGCTGGCTTGGACAGAGAGTCCGAGACAGAGCCTTTGTTTTTATTCTTTCTTTTTCTTTTCTTAGCCAGCCTTCTGATGAAATCCTTTCTTCTATTCTTTTAGTATGGTTTTAATATAATATATATGATAAAATAATAAATGAAGACTTCTGAAACATGGAGTCAGATCCTCGTCTCTTCCCTCATCCTGTGAACACGGTCACAGCACAGATCCCTCAGGAATTCAGAGGATTCTCAGAGGATTGTGCTGCCTGCTGCTGTCAGTGGCTGCTTGCAGAGCCCTGGGGGTGTTGGTGCAATTTGGGTGCCGTGTGTGCAGGTTCCCCCACACGCAGCAGAAGGGAACTCCTACCAAACAGCCAAAGAACCTGCTCTCAGCATGAAAGAGAGTGGATTGAGGGGAGAAAAACTGCCTGTGACCCTGAAAAAAGAGACTTGTGACCCAGAGTTTCTGTGTCTGGAGCTCCCATGGGCCTCTCCACAGAGGATCTGCTGGCAGTGCCGAGGCCCACAGGGTGCTGTGGATGACAGAGTCACTCTGAATGCAAAACACCAATTTGCAGACTATCAAAGAGGAACTAAGACGCATTTCTTGACATTCTGGCCAGCCTACACAGTCTGCAGATGAATGAGGGTGCCCTTTATAGGATGTGAAAAGCAGAGCCAGGCAGTGCTCAGCTCTGCTGGCTGCCAGCATGGCTTGGCAAGGGGCACTGGGGCTACTGGGAGGCACTGGGGGTGCACTGCTGTGGGGCAGCTCTTGGCTCTGAATATCACTGAATATCAGCTTCAGTGCTCAGGAAGGAGTTTGGGGTTAGACAGCAGGTCAGGAGCATGTGGCAGCTGATCTGCTCCCCAAAGCCAGCTCACCCAAGAGGGGAGTGAGGGAGTGTGGTGAGATGGCAGTCAGGGGTGAACCGTTTGTTGGATGGGATATATTTCACCAGCGTTTATCCTGAACAACCTCTGCAAGGGTTTCCTGGCAGTTTAAATGTGGGGAGGCGGAAAGGCAACACCACCAGTCTGCAACGGAGCGTGGGGGTGAATATGTGACATTCCCTGCTCTCACAAGGGCTTCTCAAAAATGAGCTTCAGTATGGGAGGAGATGCTGGGGCTGTTCTGTGCTGTGTGCTGGGGCTGTGATGTACTGTGTCCTGGGGCTGTTCTGTGCTGTTTTGTGCTCTGTCCTGGGGCTGTGCTAGGGCTGTTCTGTGCTGGGGCTGTTCTGTGCTGTGTGTTCTGTGCTGGGGCTGCTCTGTGCTCTGTGCTGGGGCTGTTCTGTGCTGTGTGCTGGGGCTGTGATGTACTGTGT
>NW_005054591.1:383213-399791 GCF_000277835.1 Geospiza fortis | reverse complement strand
TGGGGCTGTTCTGTGCTGTGGGCTCTGTGCTGGGGCTGCTCTGTGCTGTGTGCTCGATGCTGGGTCTGTTCTGTGCTGTGTGCTGGGGCTGCTCTGTGCTGTGTGCTGGGGCTGCTCTGTGCTCTGTGCTGGGGCTATTCTGTGCTGTGTGATGAGGCTATTCTGTGCTCTGTGCTCTCTGCTGGGGCTTTTCTGCTCTGTGCTGGGGCTGTGCTGGTGGCACACAGCCACCCTGTGGGGCCACCCATCTGCAGCACCCATCTGCCCACAGGGGGCTGGCAAAATCCCTCATGTGCTGCCCCAAGCAAAGCAGGACAGCAGCAGCACTTGCCAGCAACTCAGACATCATTCTCTGTGGGGGAGTGAGGGTTCTTATGGCTGTTTTGCTTTAATAAGCTTTGGGGGTTTGATCTTTTCTGTAAGCCTGGCCCCAGCCTCTGCAGCCCCAGGGCTCACTGCTGATGGATGCAGTGCTCAAACCTGCAGGTGCAGCAGGGACCAAATCATTAATCACCCTACAATGGCAGTAGGGACTTGGGTTTTTGGGCTGTTTTTTAACCCTGAAAAATTGCAAGTGCAAACCTGCACGTTCTGTTAAAGGGCACTGTGAAGAACAGGCCACAATGTTGACTTTTAAATGACTTAAGGGAGCTAAGGGCAAATACAGTGGTTTGACCTCAGACAAGTGCTCGTGTCTCTGGCTGGGAGGGGGACAGCAGTTCTGTGCCTGACCTGCTGGAATGGGTCTGTTTTTTCAAGATTCATTTTTAATCACACACTTCAGTTTGTATTCCAGAAATTGTTGTGAGGAAATAATTTTTGGTTGCAAAGTCTGATGATTTCCCCCTCAAACCATCACCCCTGGCCACCTCTGAGATCCCACTGCTATTTTGGGTGCTGTCCCTGCCCTGCTGCTCCCCACTGACCCTTTCTTTCACCAAGTTCCTATAGAAACCAACCTCCCATCAGATCCCTCTTTGGTTCCAGTTTAAATCTCAGCTGCAGCCTGATCTATCACCTCCTGAAATCCGAGGATTATTCAGAATACCAGCTGAGTGTCAGGACGTGGGGAGGTATGGATGGGAATCATCAGATCAGTTTCTTCTGGATTTTCTGCTCCTGCACAGCCACAAATTGAAACATCTGGTTCTATTTTCCACCTCATCTGCATTCCCTTTCACTCATTATTTTCTGTACTGAAGATTAATTCTCCCTTACACAATTTTGCTCTCAGTGCTCCTGTGATGCTCTCTCCCCCTTCCCCAGTTTGCCCAGTTTGGGCTCTTTGGTGGTGGCAGCAGTGCTGGGGACTGATCCTCAGTGATGCCACGTTCTCAGAGGGAGGCTGGAAAAGTGGTCCAGGAAGGGCATCCCATGGGTGAGGTGTCCCCACAGCTCTGCCCTGGGACCTGGCAGGGCTTGGCTGTGGCTGCAGAGCCCCATTTTACACACTGCTGAGCCTTTGTTTATTTTTCTCACTGCAATTTTGCATTATCTCACTTCATAAATGTCAAAGGATTAGCAGACTCAAATATTGAACAAAACAGGAAAAAGTGTTAAGGTATAACTGAGTCTATGTGTAGGAATGTCAGAGTACAAGAGTTTCACCAGGGCTTTGAAAAGTGTTGATAAAGGGATAGTTCCATCTCCAGAAAAAGGCTTTATTTTCTACCCAAAAAATGAGAAAAAACGAAATTTCAAAAATACTTTCTGTAATACTGGCTTAAAACATGGAGTATTAAAAGAATTCTTCCTGAAAGAAGAGGGACAGAGAACTGCAAGGTGACTGATGATACCAAACACAATTTGTTTTTAAAAAAAGCTTACTTTTTGCTTCCCATTAAGATTTTAATACCTGGTTTCCCATGTGTTGAATGCAAAAGGAAAGACCTTTCTACTTCCCCAAAATGTCACATTTGGACCAGCATTTTCCATGTGTTCTGAGACTAAACCTGTAATGCAGCTTTTGTATCTGCATAGCTCATCCAAAGTCCCCACAACGGTGGAGATGTGTTCCCTGCAGGGCTTTGGATGTAAAATCTGCATGTGACAGGGACCAGTGCTCATCAGAGATCCTCCTCCTCCTCCTCCTGGGGTGGAAAAGGCTGATGGGGCTCTTCTTGCTGGAGTCAGTGAACTGTAGTCGTGCTGCCTAGCAAAATGTTGAAGCATTTCATGCCAAGTGTTGATACACTGTGCTCAGTATTGACTGGGGACCTTTTAGAAACATTCAGTATAACATAATAGACTAATTCATTAGCACCCCATGGGTCTCGTACTGGGGAAGCTGAAGCACAGGCATTGCAAGCTAGGAAAACATTGCCTTAAGGAATGACAGATTAAAATATCTTTCCCATGATATAACTGTTATTTCAGGAAAGTGGCATTAATTGTGATTGCTTATCTATTAATTTATTATAATTCCTCTTTTCCCACCTCCAGGCTGTACCTACACATGAAATGTACTCCAGGCTCAGCTGGGGCTGATTAATAGGAGGTTATCTGGGAAATGCTTAAAGCTGCCTGGAATAGATAATGGCAGCAGGGGTAATTAAAATGTCTTTTGCATTTGAAAAATAAATTTTGTAGTTTTTAAGGGTTAGTTTCGTCTGTTTCTTTCCTAAAGGCAAAAAGATAAATTGGATTTTCAAAATCACACAAAATTCAACAGTAGACTAGACAATAGCATCTTAAATGGAGACAAAAGTGACCCTGCCAGGAAAGCCAAATGCCTCCCAGAGTCAGAGAGGACTGGCCCATGTTTAACAGAGGGGAGTTAAAGTCAGGCTGAGCTCCCCTCCTGCAAAATAAACCTGCAGGGCTGAAGCTTGGGCCACAGCAGGGCTGCTCCTGGCTCCAGAGGGGTCCTGGGTGCTCATCCCCAGCTCCTGCTCAATCAGGGTCCCACCAAATCCTGGGTGGGACCTGCAGCCTTGCAGGTGGGAATTCCCAAAATTCCTGGAATACCCAGAATTAATTCCCAAAAATTCCCAGCATTCCTGAAATACAGTCCCAAAATTCCTGAAATTAATACCCCAAAATTCCCCAAATTCCTCATCCAAGAGAGGGGAGCCATCCTGCAGGAAAAGGGGGCACTGACAGCTCTCAGGCAATGCTGCAGAGCAGAGTTAGAGCCTGGGGGTCTGACCCTGACCTGCAGCCAGCTCCAGCTCCAGCCCTGCCCTCTCCTCCTGGCAGGGTCCTAGGTCTCTCCTTTCCTTGCATTTCCCTCCCTATGGCAGTGCAGGGGACACAGGATCAAACACCCATCCCACCCTCCCTCTCCAGCTGCCCCCCACATTCCACCCCCATCAGTGTGCACAGGTTGTTTTCTGTGTTTCTTCACATCCCATTCCCCCATCAGTGTGCACAGGTTGTTTTCTGTGCTCACATCCCACCCCCATCAGTGTGCACAGGTTGTTTTCTGTGTTTCCTCACATCCCATTCCCCCATCAGTGTGCACAGTGTGTTTTCTGTGCTCACATCCCACCCCCATCAGTGTGTACAAGGTGTGTGCACAGCCAGATACTTTACCAGAGTGGTGAAGATGAAGTGGTAATATTCTGTCATCATCCCCATTGCCATAGCCTTAAGGAGAGGAGGGAAAAGGGATTAGTAAAGGGGTACAAGAACATAACAGCAACCATGCAACATAAAACTCAGAGCTTGTAGGTAAATGTGGCAGGAGAGACCCAGAAACAGCAGGTTTGGGTTCAGGATTGAGGCCATGGAGCAGTGAAGAAACTGGAAACAGCAGGTTTGGATTCAGGATTGAGGCCATGGAGCAGTGAAGAAACTGGAAACAGCAGGTTTGGATTCAGGATTGAGGCCATGGAGCAGTGAAGAAACTGGAACATCAAGTTTGGATTCAGGACTGAGGCCATGGAGCAGTTAAGCCAGACTCATCAGCAACAGGCACATGCTCAAGCTGAGCTGAGCAGAGCTGTGGTCCTCAAACCATTGTGAAACCGTGGCAAAGCCTCAATGTGCAGCTGCCATGAGGGCTGGTGGCATTTCTGGGTGACACTGGATGTCCCTGGCTGTGCCAGGGTGTAGGAACATGCCCTCTGTTGATGGAGTGACAAAACTATGCTTCATCCCCTTAAAAAGGAAAAAACCCCAGAAGTTTCTCTCCTCAATTAAGTGAAAAGACATCTCATAGGACCTAGAGGACTTCACCTCAAACTTAAGGATAGTTAATTGGACAGGAGCCTGAAAGTCCCGCCTGAGCAATTTACTAAAAAAGAAGAGAACAAAGAAACTAATTGCTTTTGTGAGGTGTTTTACCAGGAGCAAGAACCTCTTGCACCTGGCTCAGTTTTTCTCTGTAAAGAGTTTTGTTTTATTAAAACCTTTTTGTTTCCAACACTACCACAGAAGCCATCCTGCTGATTTTATGCCTCCTAAGGTAGCTGAGCTATCTGGGGTGTGATATAGATCTCCAAGAGCTTATGAGACCTGGCTCGAGGAGACCCATATTTCACCAGGGCACGGTGGCACTTCACTCATGGGTGCAGGATCCTCCAGGGCCACAGGCTCTGTTGGCACAGCTGGGAAAGGGGGTCACCTTTCCTTCTCCAACACCAAACCATGAGCAATCTCCCAGAAACCTGTGCAGATTGACCATAAATAAATAGCCTGTTCTGTAGTCACACATCCATGCAGTGGCTAAGAAGCCATCTGAAAGGGTTTTGATTTTTGATAGGAGAAATTCTGGGGCTCTGCATCCCCACCTTCAGTCCCATCTGTGCAGTGAGTTCATGGAGATCCTGCCTCTGTCCCTCCTTCCTGAGCACAGCAGTCAGATCCTGACTTTGGGCCTGGTTTAGAAGTGGGTCTGTCACAGTCATATTTTCTGAAAAATCCCTTCACCCAGGATTTTTCTCTTGGGAAGCTGAGAGGCCTCAGAGAAAAATGAAAACAATAAATATCTGATTTGCTTCTGATGTGTTTTGCTGCTTTGGAATGTGGTTGGAGATTGTTCATCCAACAGGTGATTGTTTCATTGGATTCATGTGAATTGTTTTGACTTAATGACCAATAATGGTCAGGCTATGTCAGGGCTCTGGAAAGAGTCATGAGTTTTTCATTATTATCTTTTTAGCCTTCTGTAAGTATCTTTTCTGTGCTCTTTAGTATAGTTTAGTTTAGTATTCTTCAGTATAGTATTCTTTACTATAATATAGTATCATAAAATAATAAATTAGCCTTCAGTAAATAATAAATTAGCCTTCTGAGAACATGGAGTCAGATTCATAATTCCTTCCTTCATTGGGGCACCCCACAAATACAATATGGGTCAGTGAAGGTGCAGGCACAATGATGGGGAGTGGGAATATCCCCAATCCCTCAGCTTTTGGGGATCAGGATCCTGAGGGCCCTTGGCCAGCACATCTTGAGATTCCCTGCCAGCCCTACACGCAGGATGGATCCTGCAGATTGCTGGGATTTGCATAAGTGAGCACTGGAGACAACAGCGTGTCCTGGAAGCTCTTTCAGAGGACAACCATGGGCTGAAGGGGTCTTGGCTGGGTGACCATGTCCAGACCCTTCACAACAGGGGGGGAGCACATTTCAGTCTGTGAGAAAGGTCACCTTGAAGCTGGTGGCTGGCGACAGGAAGATTCCTGTGGGTTTGGCTGGGATGCTGACTGTGTGAGCATGTTTTCTGGAGAAAACACATGCAAGAGCACTTTAAAATCCCCACTGATGGGAAAGTGACTTCAAGTCCCCCCAGGAAATGTTTGCTTCCCTTGGTTTTTTTGCTAAAATTACTAGGGCGGAATTTACCTCCGAGGAAGGAAGTGACAGTCTGAAAAGAAGTGAGATGTCAAAAAACAAGGGAAAAGGAAAGGATCTGGATTGGAAGCCTAGATATTGTGACTCCAGAGTGTGATTTCACCCCAGGTTTCCTGCTCTGCAAGTAGCTTTTAGAGAGTCTTGGGGCTGTCCCTGTGGCCATTCACCATCCCGTCCCCCAGTTTGGTCAGTGCATCCAGGGGACTGCAGTGAAGCTCTCTCCCTCCTGCACACCTTGGTTCAAAGAGCTGAAGCAGGGAATGGCACCTCAGTGTGGGAAGCACCCGTTAGTGATGGGGAGCCAATCTGGAGCAAATAATGAGATCCCAGTTCATGATTTACAGCTGGATCACTCTGGCCATAGCTGAGGAGTCCAAACCTGCTGTCAGAAGGAAGCTCCAGCTTCCCAGCCCTGGCAGCCTGGGGCAGGATGCATCTGGGTTTGTGGGGAAATGAATAAATGATCATCCTGGTGGATAAGTCACAGGCAGTGGCCGGGATGAGAGCAGGAGCTCTGTCAGAGCTGACAGGCACAGCTGTGCCCTGCGGAGCACAGAGGCTGCTCAGGACAGCCTGGGAGCAGACCTGGAGTGACAGCAAGGGACCAAAACTGAGGGAGAATGGAGAATCTGAGGTAGAACAGGAAAACTTCACTAGCAGGACTCACTCTCTGATAGGTTTCTACAATTATTTGTTTTCCAAGAGGGCAAAATAATGGATGGTTTGATGTCTGGTCACTCCAAGGGACCCAGGCTGGAGCAGTAGGTGACAGTCTCATCTGTACAGTGGTGCTGGCTCATGTGGTGTCACTCATGGATTACTAATCCATGCATTTTTTGCTACTCCAGTTTAAAAACCTGCCCAGATGATCAGTGCTGTGCTGATCATGGAACCTTGAATCCCTGGGGAGCAAGATCCTGACTGGCACGATTGTGTGCGCACTGCTCAGCCAGAGCTGCTCAGCCAGCACAGGCTGTAGGTGCTCAAACCTTCTGTGTTTTCTGAAGACGTGCAATGAAAGTGAGTGTCAAGTAGTGGAAATTTTAGCATAAGTCTTGTGAGAACCTTGTTGCCATCCATGAGGGTGGCAGCAGGGCCAAGAGACCCCAGGGACTCCATCCAGCCAAATGTCTGCAGAGCTGACTGGTGTAGTGACCAAAATGTTACAAAAGGCACACAATAGCAATAAAATATTAATATTACTGATTCTGGCACAAACAGAATGCTGGGCCTTCCTCCCTGGGTTGGTTTGTTTTTTTTTTTTTTGCATTCTATTATTTGTTCTGTGCGTTGTTCTTCTTGCTGTGAAGGGAAGCAGACTCCCCTCCTCCAGGAGATGGCTTTGCCTAGCTCGTACTTTCAGTGGAAAAGAAATGAAAGTGGCACCTCTAGGCATACATTTCTTGCTACAGGTAGAAAAGTGAGGAAAATATGAGGTTTTTACACCTCCTAGTCTCCAGCAGATGTGGGTGACCTGCAGGTCGTGGTGCACTGCTCTGAACCTGCCTGATGTCACACACCAGAGTGGCCAGGCATGCAGAGAGCAGTCAGGCTGTGGTTTGGGTTTGTGCAATTTCCCAGTACTGAAAATACACCAGCATTTCCTGAGTAAAAATACACTGTCTTTTATTGCTAAGCTGAAATCCATGGCTTCAGGTCCTGACAAAACCCCAACACACACACAAACCCAGCCAGAAGGACTCAGAGAGACTTGTCTCCCCTAGTCCCTCCTCTCCTCCATCTTCCTCACTCTGCACCAGCGGTGATGAGCTGAGCAGATGGCACAATAAACTATAATAAACTGCATAATAAGTGAGCAGCACCAAACACAACCAGCACGGGAAAATAACTGGCAGGAGACAATGAGCCCCTTCTATTGCTTCCCATAATAATCCCTCCCAGGCTTTCCAAGTTCTCTGAGCACTTCCCTTCATTTTGCATCAAGCAGGCTGCAGGAGAAGGCTCTTGCCTTGTGCTTGCTTTCTCATCCCTTCAGGGGTTTATTTAATCTGAGTGGTGGTGTTGTGCTGGGCTGATAGGAGCAACACTTCCACCAGCTGGTTTTTAGCATCTCTGTGAGAGCTTTTTCCTCTGCCTCATATTGACCCTGAAACCCAAAAGCACTCGGGAATGAGGAGGAGCTGGGGTGAGCAGTAAGAATTCTAGTGGAGGAACTTGTGGAGGAAGAAAGGAGGGAGCCCAAATGAATGGAAAATCACTGACATCTGGCTTAAAGTCCAAGAATTGCAGACGCTGCTGGGAAAGGGACAGAGGATGCAGTCCCTCCTGGCTGGGAGAGCCAGCTTGAATGAAGGGAGAAGGGGGAAGAGGGAAGAAGGCTGGGGCTGTGCAGCTGCAGAGAGAGCCACAGAATTGTCCAGCACCAGCCTGGGCTGGGTGCTGCATTCAGCACAGCCCCTTCTCCTCCTGCAACATTTGTTTGTTCTCACCCACAGCCACTTTATGGTACTTCCAATTTTTCAGTGAAAACACCATTTTCTGTAGAAATCCAGCAGTATCCTTGAAGGATGGACATGCTCTAGCTTTTAGTGTGGCTGTGGATTGCAGCCCAAGGGAAAGCTGCACCCAGGGAGATGCCACTCTTCATTACAGCCACCCCACACCCATGGGCTCCTGGGCAGCCACTCTGCTGTCCTGCTGGCCCCCTGCTCACCTGCTTGAGGATCTGAGCTGCCATCAGGTGGCTGCAGTCGAAGATGATGCGGAATTCCCGGCCCCGCTTCATCTCCTTGAGCAGCGGCCGGGCGTCGTCGGTGTCCAGCGGGAGCTGGCGGATCTTCAGGCGGATGTTGTAGCGGGACGGGGCCATGATGAGCTCCTGCAGCCGTATCAGGCCTTCAGGTGTCACACAGAGACAAACCCACAGCGTTACAGGGCTGCCTTCCACACTGCTGGGCCACAGCGGCTCAGTGCTTCCCCTGTTCTCCACGGAATGGGATCAGGACCAGTATCCATCCATCCATCCATCCATCCATCCATCCATCCATCCATCCATCCATCCATCCATCCATCCATCCATCCATCCATTCCTCCTTCAAATGGCCATTGCCAAATCAAAGCCAAGGTGCCAGACATCAACCATTGACCCCAGAGGAGCTGTTATAGGACAGAATGGCTTTTCCTGGTGGTTCCCTGCCACCACTGCAGCCAGTAGAGCTGGATGGGGTCCCTGCACTGGGTAGGAAGGGGAGAACAGTAGGTTGGTCCTAACCTCACAACCTCTGAGATCACAAAAGACTTTCTTAAGCAGATGTGCCCTTGAGAAAGGACAGGATGTGGTAATCAGCTGCACAACAAATTAAAATCTGCATATTTACCATGCACAGTAGCAAAAGGCAAAAATGAATATGCGCTTGGATTTATGAGTTGCGTAGATCGTAACGGTCACTTAATCACAACTCGTAACTTCCTACTACCCTCAGAATTCATTTCTGTTTCCTGCACAAGGCAAGAGCCATGGTGAACTCAGCTGAGCAGGAATTATTGGAATCTGAGGTTGCAAGGAGAATTTCAGCAGATGCCTATTGCAGGGGGGAAGAGAGAAGTGTGTCCCTCTGCACAGAAAAAACACATTAGAATATGCCACGAAGGGAACATACTGTGACCCACATTTGCAAAACAGGAATGTCAAACTGTGTTCTCATCAGCCCTCCCCTTAAGAAACCATTTGTTTTAGTGAAATTAGGTTGGACAGGCTATCCAATGTGGCTTTTGTTTTTTTGGGGGGTCTATATCTAGAGCTGTGCAGCACTTTGCTTTGTTTAACCGTCAACAGCTTTTCCTTACGTGAAGAACTTTGCCAGCTCTGTGTTACAGAATTATCCAGAAAACAAAAAACCTTTCCAGAACTGCTTTTGGTTTTAGCTGGGAACTGCTCCCTCCATGGCAGCTTTTCCGTTGCAGAGCGGCACCACAGTGCCAAAAGAGCCAGGCTGAGATGGTCACCCCATGCTAATGAACCCCTCCATGCCAGCTCACAGCCCCGCTTGCTGAGAGCTTTATGAATGAAATACTTAGAAAACTCCCAGGGCCTCCCACAGCACTGTCTAGAACTCCTGGGAACCCCTCACTGCACGGGGCATCATTTGGCACTTGAGAGGGTGCATTGGAAAAGCTCCCAAAGAGTCCCAGGACATAAAATCTCCAGGATTCCTTCCCTGAGCCCCTCTTTTACCCACCTGTGCTGTCGTCGTACACCACGGTGGCCGACCTCCACTTCAGGTACTGCACCAGGTCCAGGATGGCGTGGCTCAGGGAAGCATAGTCAGGATACAGGTTGACATAGAAAGTGTCCTTGTTATCCAAAGGGTGATGCTTCCATCGGAGCTGGATGTGGGGCACTTCCAGGGCGTTGCAGATAGACTGGACAGCGTTGGTGCAGGAGCCTTGGGAAGGTCCAAATATTGCAACGACCCCCAGAGCGAGCTGGTCACAGGCTGCAGGGGGAAGGCAGGGATGTCAGCTAAGCCTGGGGAGGCTAAGCATGGGGCAGCCATGGGCACAGCCCTGACACTTGTGGGCAATGACCCAGCCCTGATATTGGGCAATTACAGCAGTGATTGGGCACAGAGAGAATGATTTATGCCAGGTGGGTAGAGACACAGAGGAGTGCCAGGCTCCTCCAAGGGAGCCCCCTCCACAAAACCATCTGAAAAGGGACTGGGGGTCACTGGGCTGGCTGGGAGCTGATAGCTCCCTCCTGCTGATGTCCCTCCAATAGCTGCCAGCTCAGGCAGCAGGTTTCCTTTCTCCCCAGCCAGAATCAAGCTCCACGAGCCCTCAGGTCACCAGCTCGCAGCCTTTGCTGTGCAGTCCGTCCCCTTCAGCAATTCAAGTGTGCTGCTGTTATCCAGTAATCAAAAGTGACTGTTGTGAAGAGAACAGAACATCCACGCGATGGATGTGAGCACTGCCAGGGATGCAGCGACACAAACACAGGCATGGCCTCCAGACCTTAGCTCAGGATTAGAGCAAACTTGAAAGGAGTTTTCTGAGGTTTCAGAGGCAAAGAAAGGTAGTTGTTCCCCTTGTATTAAAATGCCTCTGGAAGGTCAGCTCCAGCAGGAGCTCTCATCCAGATCACTGGTGAGAGCAGGACAGAACAAGCTGCTGGTCTGGAAACCAGACCTTTCTTCTGCTGAATAAATGGCCACAAAGCTGCTCAGAAGTTCGCTCTGCTCTTACCTTTCTTGGTTGCTTCAAAGCTGTCGTGGAAGTGTATCCTCTGGATGTCATAGGTGAGGGTTGTGTTGGGCAGCAAAGTTCTGTTCCTGTTAATGATGTTGGCGGAGAATCTGAACGCTTGTTCCTCAGCACTCATCACCTGCGTGTTGGGGCCATCTGCGTACTCAAAGATTCCTCCTGCAAGACAAAAAAAAAATCCACCATTGAGCCACAATTTGTTTCACAAACTTATGCAGCAAGGACGAGAAAACTCTTGGAATGTTTGCAGGTGGAGTAGGGCTTGCTTGAGGACTTGTCCTGTACTGAAATGAAGATATGAAAACTCGGGTTTTTCTTATAGTCTGGTCTATGAGAATATTCAGGGTGGCAGTAACAGGTGGTTTAAAGTCTTGGAATATTTTTACGAGCTAGATAAGTGGTTTCCCATAAAACTTTAGGACCAGACCATGGGAGGTGGACAGGCTTATTGCCCAGGGTCTGCGCTCTGAGGAGTTACTGGGTACAAAACTGGCACTGCTCTCCTCTTGAAATCCTCCTGCCTCATCCCCCATCTGGTCCTTGCACGAGAGACAGGCAGGGCAGTGCTGCTGCTGGCTATTTTCAGTGCCATTTTCAGTCCCCTTCTCCTTTTTTATTGTTCCTCATGTTTAGTTCCCCAAGTTTTTAATTCAGACCAGCAGAGACTTCTGGATTTGCCTGCACACAGCTCCTCTGCTCAGTAATGCACATCTCAGATGCAGTTTTCCCATGTTCAAAAGTTGTTAATGCCATTACACCTCCCCAAGGGCAACAAGCTCATGTCACAACATGGCTGGGTTTCTTGGCTCTGTGTCTGTGAGTCTTGTCCTCAGTTCCCACTGACAGCCACTTTAATTGGAGTGACTTGGTGCAGGCATGGGTTATGTAATGAAGTGTCCTTGTCTCTGAGACGCAGGAGCCACCCTGAGCCCCTCACAGAACCGCCGAAAGACACAAACCTTGCTCGTGTTTTATTCAAAAGTAAATAAAAATAATTAATGGATGAACGAAATAAGCAAGTACAATTGGTAACAGATGGTCTCAGGGTTCATTAGCAGAAGGAAAAACCTTCCTCTTCAATTTAAGATAGTCCTCAAATGTTTTTTTGTAGACAACAGATGTCTGCTCAGCCCTGCTGGCTTTCAGGCAATGCCATGAATCCTCCTCCAGCAGCCTGGGAACATTTTCTATAGTTTTGTGGCAGTTTGGTGCTGGCCAGGAGTTCCAGTTTGGCCAGAGCCAAGCTGACAACTTCACTGATGGCCATGCTCTGGGTGTCCTCCTGGAAATGTGACCAGAGCCATGGACTGGGTGAAGCACAGGAGTGATGGTTGGAGATGTTCTCAGCAAGGAAACAGAAGGATTTGCAAAAAGTCTCTAACTTTCTGCTCCCCTTGATTGTGACAAGTCCCTTTCCTCCTCTTCCTCTGCAGTCTTTGTGCATCTTGTCCCCAGTTGTGAAGTGAGTGTGGGAATTAATTTGCATTCATAGACAGAAAATAAGTTTGAGCTGTTTCCTGCATGTCTCTGCTAGGAAAAAAAACACTGAACTCAGTGCTAATTTTGGTAATAGGCAGAAGAATAGAGAAAAAAGAGGCTGAATGCTCATTCTGGAGTGTCATTTCAGTCTCACGTGATTTTCAGCCAGTCACTCATGGGCAGGTTTTCAATCCAGACTGGTGAGCAGCGTAGGCAGGAGTGTAGCAGAATTGTCCATGTGCCTCATTCTCACTGGATTGTGCCAAAACATTTGGGTTTTGACTGGTGCAAAAAAAATTATTCATCCACATCAGAGTTTGCAGATGCTGGCAGCTCAAGTTTCTAAGGGCAGAAGAAAGTTCATCTACAACATTAAATCATGCACAATAAACAAAACTAAAGTGAATGTGAGATTTACCCCATCTCTCTGTTCAAAGCTTCACTGTCCAGACTGTTTAGCCAGGTTGGGTTTTTTTTCTATCATTGTCCTGAAGTGATAACTGGTAAATGTTACATTGATTATCCACTAGCTGGCATTAGCCTTTCTCCCAGCCCAGCACTTCCAAAGTTGCTTTGGAGCATGTCTTATTATGAGATAATACAGAAGGGCTGGGAATGTGGATTATTGGTGTTTGAGCCTAAATAAATTCCTGTTCCAGACATCCAGCTGGATATAATAGGCTTTTTGGCAGGAAAGAATTTTCTGTGCAGCCACCCAGCACCTTGAGCTCAGGCCCAGATGATTAGAGAGCTAACAGGCAGCAGGGATGTGTTTCTGTGCATTTCCCACTGCTGGGAGCACACCAGGAATACTCTGGGACATTGGGAATCTCCTTGAGGTGCTGAGGGCAGCCAGGGCATGCCCAGCCTGGTGTTTGCTCAGAAACTGGGGGGACTGGGAGCACCTGATGGTGCTGGGAGTACTCTGGGAACACTGGGAATACCCTGGTGTCACTGTAATATTTTCTGAAAAATCCTTTCACCAGGATTTTTCTCTTGGGAAGCTGAGAAGCCTCAGCTTCTCCCTGTTTTGTTGCTTTGGAATGTGATTTGGAGATTGTTTATCCAAAATGTGAATTGTTTTTACTTAATGACCAATCACAGCCAGCTGTGTCAGGACTCTAGAAACAGTCACAGGTTTTTATTGCTCATTCTTGTTAAACCTTCTGATGTATCCTTGTCTCTATTATTTAGTATAGTTTTAGTATAGCATTCTTTTAATCTAATATATATCATAAAATAATGAATCAACCTTCTGAGAACATAAGAGTCAAATTCATCTCTTCCCTCATCCTAGAAACCTCACAAAAATCACACTCTGGGAATACTGGGAGTACTCTGTCACATTGGGAATCTCCCTGAGGTGCTGAGGGCAGCCATGGCATGCCCAGTGTGGTGTTTGCTCACAAACTGGGGGGACTGGGAGCCCCTGATGTCAGATCTGTGCCTGGCACACTCCTCTGGATCCTCCCGTCCCTCTTGGCTGCGCGCCGCTCCTTCAGAGACGTTCACTCCCATCATTATTTAAAGAGCCTAATAACTGGCTTGAAACAGCTGATTAATGCATAATCTTCATCATGATTACACAGCATAACTAGCATTAATTTGCAAAGCCAGCTAATTGTGAAAATAATTGTTGCAGTTCTTCCATTTGAGCAAAATGGAGACGCTCAGCTCGTGGCGTTGAGAGCACGAGGGGTGTGACATCAGCTGGCTGATGGCCAGGCTGGGGGACCCCAGGGGACCCCTGAAATCCTCAGCAGGAGAGATGAAGGAGCAGGGCTGGACAGTTGTGGGCAGCTCAAGCTGATCCCACAGGGCCCTTGGGCAGAAACCTCACCCGGCTTCACTCTCAGAGATGAGAGTCAATGGGTGTGAAAAGCTCACAACAAAAGTCTCCACTTTTACACACGTCACACCCACAAATCCCACCCAAGAGAGTTAAACTTGAGCTCCTTTAGTGCTGCTGTCCCTCTCTAAACCTATTTTGGCAGCTAGTTCCCATGTCTTGCAGATCACTGGATGCTCTGTGGTGCTCGTGGCCTTTTCCACTCTTTCCTGTCTGTGCAGGTCTCAGCTCCTCATTCCTTCTTTCTTCCCATCCTGTGGCTTGGCAGAGAGATAAACGATGGCTGTGACAAGGTCTGTCATGCTTTGTGACACCCTCCTGAGGTTTGTGAGAGGATTTGCTGCCTGATTTTGTGTGTGCTGTTCCTTGACCGGTCAATAGAGCCCAAGGTCTCCCCACTGCAGCACCAGGTGCTGTTCAACGCACATTGAAGTTTATCAATTCAGGTTGACTTTGTTTGCATAGCTGGTTTTTCTCTGGAAACCTTTTTATGCCATGTTTGAGGGCCTTTGGTGCAGTGGGATCTGGGACTGGGAGCCAGCCTTGTAGGAGATGCCTCACACAAGCTGTTGATGAAGGCTTTCAACCCTTATCACTTATTTGACATATTTTTTGATGAAGTAATCCATTATTTTATCTGACTTCTTGGATTTTAAAATCAATCCCAGGCAGGTTAAATAATTATTCAGTTGTCTTTTACTCTTAAAGCAGACTAATTGCTCCCTGGAGAATGTCAGCCAGCGTATGGGAAAACACACTAATTACAATCAGCTTCGTGTCTGACTGTTTTATGTTATTTTATTTGATGACCTCGACATCACTGCTAAGGTGAGGAGTTTTCAAAATCTGAAATGAGATCCCAGAGCAAGTGCCTGAAACTCCCTTTGGGTCTAGAGCAGCAGTGGGGCTGGGCAGGCAGAAGGAGCCTGGCCTGGCACAAGGGGGAGTTTGGCTGAAAACCACAGAGGCTCTCACTCAGAGCAGCAGAACCTGAGCCTCTGTTCAGGGTAAAACCTGGATCCCACAGAACACCTAAAATCCCACTGATGGCAATAATAACAGGCCCAGGTCTGTCTGCATCCACAAAACTGCACTGCATCCTTCTGTCCCCAGGGATGCTGGAAAACCTTGGGAATGGTTCCAGGAATGAGCCAGAAAGAGACCTGGACATTGTGCTGGGAACTCTCCTCCACTGCTCCAGTGATCCCAGGACAAGGCTGCATGGGCTCAGTGCCAGTGCAGTTATTTTTAGCTTTGTCAGGAGCTAAGTCAAGAAAGCCAAAGTATTTTAGGTTTTTATTTCTCCCCTCTTTTGCTTTTTACCAAAACAAACAGCTTTCATTCTCAGAAAGAAAATTCCAGCAGCCCTCAGCGCACGGTGTGATCTCTTATCTTCTACTCCTTATAAATCACGGAGTTATTTAGCTTTGAAGAACAACTATTTCTGATAACACTTTTCTCTCCCCCGCTGACAGTGTTGTTCACACATTTAGACAGCTCTGACAGCCTCTTTCCATGTGACATCCAGGAAGAAATACCTGGTTTGAGACAGCTCTTACCCAGGATGGAGCTGGCAGAGCTCCTCAGGGACACGGGAGCTCCTCTTCCCTCTCACAGCCTTTCCACGCCCAGAGCTGTGGCTTTTGTGGTTTTTGGTTTTTTGGTTTTTTTTTCCTCTGAGGTTATAAAATGTTTTTGCTGTTGCCTTCTGAGGCATGGGATTTGCCCTCTTCTGAGGACAAATCACTCTATTTTGGGGACAGTATTAGCAAATGGGCCAATGCGGGCAGGTACACAGAATTTAGTGTGTACTAAATTTCCCTGAGGCAGAGAGCGGAGAATCTATGGAGAGTCTTCCTCACACAACTGCCTCCCTGGGAAGGCTTGGAGAACCTGACACTGCTGCTTGGCTGAGAAATCCAGTGGGGAGAATCTCACTGTCATGGCCCAGGTCCCCTGAGAGCTGCTGTTTATACAGCAGCATTATATAGAAAATGAGATAACACTGCTGGGAAGTGAAAGAAAGTTCCCTGGACCACGAGGTTGTGCCTGGGAATGGAGCTTCAACTCCCAGAGCCTGTCCATGCTGGGGGTTTGTGGCAGTCTCAGGTGCAATAATAAGGATGCAGAGAGAGCCGGGAAATCCAGAGGGCAATAAACACCAGCAAAACAAAAAGGGAAAGCTGTTGGGGAAGATGAAACAGGAAAGCCTTATCAATATGATTGCC
>NW_005054591.1:362025-382876 GCF_000277835.1 Geospiza fortis | reverse complement strand
CTGGGGCTGGCAGCTCCCAGCAGGGCCCCTTTGCAATAAACCACAAGTTCCCAGCCCTGGCTTCAGAGATCTCTGGTCTCCATCCGTTGCGACCGTCCTACCCCCCGACACTCCTACACAAAGCAACGACAGATTTATTCACAAGAAATCTCTCCTTGCACCTTCCCCCGAGGAGCTGCTGCAGTGAGATGCTCCAAGAGTGTGCCTCAAGGAGCTGGTCCTGTGCTCAGCCCAGCACAGAGCAGAGCCCCCGGGTCTGGTGTTGATGCCAGCTGGTCCCCAAACAGAAACAACCCCACCCTATAAACTGCTGAGGGAGGAAAGCAGCACCAGGAGCACTGGGGGCTCCCATCCTTCCAGAACCCTTATTACTCCTGGGCAGCCCTTGCTGGCAGAGAGGTGCAGTGGATCCCTGCCCCAGCCCTCCAGAGGCTCCCATCCAGCCCTGTGTGGCAGAGGCAGCATGCTGGGATGTGCCCTGCAGCAGGACCACGGAGCTGCTCCATGCCAAGGCAGCGAGCACAACTTGTGAACTGATTGAGACAAACCTTCTGGGAAGGAGCTGAAAATAATTCCCGTGGTCTGTCAGTGGGTTCTGGGTTTTGACAGAGCGGCAGGATCTGAGTCCCTGTCCCCTTCAACTGCTGCTGATCATGCACTGGCCCTGTCACTTCAGCGTGGCACTGCTTAATGTGATGCAGCACAGCCACGGATCCAAAGCAATTTCAGGCTTCATCAACGCGCATCACGCAAGAGAGCCCCGGCTCGGGGCTGAGCTGGCCCTGCCCACGGGAGCTCCTCGCTCTGGATGCTGATTGCTAAAAACCCAGGAGCAGGATCTGCCTGGAACGTGGGGAGGGATTAACCTCAGAGCCGGTGTGTCTGCATCGCTGGCGCTCACACGCTGCCTGCCTGCGCTCTGCATCTCTTTTGTGTGAATTTAAAAGGCACCAGCCTGTCCCTGAGCTGCTCCCACCCGGGCAGCTTCCCTGGCTCTCAGGTCCAAGGCATTTCCACCTGCTTTTGCCGAGTTTCATGGGGCTGATCGAGCCCATGATGTACTTGCCCACCCAGGAGCTTTCCCTGTGCCCACGATGCCCTACAGACCAATAGGGTCAAGCAGGGGCTGAGCACAGGCCCCTGGGCTTGGGTCTGGGTGTTCCTGAGCTCCCCAGCACATCTGGCTGGATTTGCTGCTGGATATCCTTGGGAAGAGGCAGGACATGGAGCTTGAATCCCCTGTGAGCTCAGAGGAGAGACAGGCACACTCCCCCAGTGTCCAGGAGCTTGCTGTCCCCAAATGTGACCAGGAATGTTTTTATTTCAGCTGCTGTGACCCTGCATCATGCAGCCAAACCTGAGTGGGAGCAGTCCTGCTGTCACCTGCTTGCCCCAGCCCCCCACTCTGGTCACTCTGGGGGTGTCCCTGGGACCCCACGGTGGCTGGTGGAGGAGCTGATGGACAGAGATGCATTCCCAGTGCCTCTGATTCCACCACCTGGTGCAGCAGGAGGCACAGCCAGGTACTTGCTGAGTAATGCCAAGGAAATGAGTTCAACCAGAAAATCAGATACACAAAGTGTGAGTGTGTCCCACGAGGAGGGATTTCCCACCTGCCAGGACAGAAATCCCATCACAGCACGCTGAGCCATTCCCAGGAGACGGTGTCTCCTTCTTTTCTCATTTTTGTATTGAATATGCAAAATCCTGTTTCATTTGCTCTGAATTAGGCACTTCATGTCACAGGGGGTGACATTCTTCTATGTATAAGCTGCTTAACAGATGAGCAGTCAAGTGGCAAAGCAATACATTATTAATGCTTCTGGTTAAATTAACTGATTAAAACCACTGGAGCTAAAATGTATGTATCAGCACTTTACTCGCACTAAATGAGGAATTAATGGAACATGGCAGGTTGTGTTTTTAATGAACAGTAGATAGGGAAGGTCTGGAAAGGTTTGTCACTGCTCCTGGGGGTGACCTGTTGCATTCTCAGCTGGATGCTGGCACTGCTTGTCCCCGCAGGCTGGGGTGTCACCCTGATTTTTTAAGATTTTCCAAGCCTTCTGATGTTTACATTCTTGTAATGAACTTCCTCACACACTTTATGTAAATAACTCATTGTTTTGCATTGTTTTCTGGAGGACGAGAAATTTGATAGACTGTCGGTTTGTCCAGTGTCATTGGAGAGGTGGCGCTGTCACCCTCCAATCCACTGTCACTTTTGGAAATCTATAAATGTTGGAGTCAGAAATTAAACTGCCCTTTTTTCACCTTGAGAGCAGCAGTGTGTGCACATCGTGCTGATTTTGTCCCATAGTGACACCAGGGCATGGCCAGCACAGAACAGAACAGGCTGTGGTGTCACCCTGATATTTTCTGAAAAAATCCCTTCACCAGGATTTCTTTTCCTGGGAAGTTGGGAAGCCTCAGAGAAAAATATAAATAATAATTATCTGATCCTCTTCTCCTGTGTTTGCTGCTTTAGAACATGGTCTAAAAGTGGTTTACCAACAGGTGCATCTTTGATTGGTTCTATATTAATTATTTTTACTTAATGACCTACCAATCAAACCCAGCTGTAAGTGACTCTCTGAGGAGTAATGAGTTTTTATTATTCATTCTTTTCTAACCTTTGGATATATCCTTTCTGTTTCTTTAGTAGAGTTTTAGTACATAATTTATTTTAATATATTATGGTATGATATGATATAATAATGATATGATATGATATGATATGATATGATATGATATGATATGATATGATATGATGATATGATGTAATATAAATTAGAATGTAATGGAAGACAATATAATGTAATATAATATGGTATTATATAATACAATATGATATTATGTAATGTAATGTAATCATTAAGAAATCTGTTGCTAACTTAATTTATTTCTGCTGTAACAGCATGGAAGGTTTTTGATCTGAGATTAGCTTTTGATCTGCGATATATAATATAATATAATATAATATAATATAATATAATATAATATAATATAATATAATATATATAATACGATATGTATTATATAATACAATATGATATGATATGATGTGATATGATATCATATGACATGATATCATATGATATGATATCATATGATATGATATGATGTAATATAATATATTAGAATGTAATAGAATACAATATAATGTAATATAATATGATATGGTATTATATAATAGAATATGATATTATGTAATGTAATGTAATATAATATCATATAATATAATTTAATATAATATGTATTATATAATACAAGATGATATGATATGATATGATATGATATGATATGATATGATATGATACAATATTGTATGATATAATGTAATGTAATATAATATCATATCAATCATAATATAATAAATCATCCTTCTACGAATACAGAGCCAGATTCATCCCTTCCCTCACCCTCACAAACCCCACACTGTGGGTGGTGGGTGATGTTCCTGAGGGTCCCTGTGACAAACACCACACTGTGGCTCCTAGAAACAAATTCTCCTTGCAAACCCTCCTCGTTTGGCCTAATTGGCAGCGTTTCCTGTGCCATGCTCTGAACAAGCTGTTCTGGTGTTGCACGTTTGACATCTGAGCGAGAGCGTTCGCTGCGGCGTAACCCCGGCCAAGGGAGCGGATCAAAGCGCTAATCTCAGATCAAAAGCCTTCCGTGCTGCTACAGCAGAAATAAATTAAGTTAGCAACAGATTTCTTAATGATATTTAAATTTCTAATTTGCATAACACATGATTAAAATGAAATGGGCTTGCTTGCTTTTTTTTTTTTTTTTTTAAAGCGGCTCAATTAATTGAAAAAAAAAAAAAGAAAGCGGCGTCATAATCTCAGAGGAACAGATTCCCATCAAGATAAAGGCAAGGAAAATGTCATGAATCTTTTAATTTACACAATATTCAGATCACAGGAAATGCAAATCTCCCAAAGCGGCCATGGGGTTGCAGCCTCAGAACTCCCCTAGGGGCTGACACCACATCCCACCACTGCCCTCCTGGCTGGGAAAGGCTCCCACAGGCTCTGAGCGGTTTATTTCTCTGCAAAATTATTTCTCTGGCAGCTTTGGGCTAGTTATGCTTGTTTTGTTCTCATTATGGGACACCTGACCAGGTATCTGGGCTCCCTGGCGTTATTTACCTGCTCAGATTTGTGTGTGAGCTGCCCAGAATTTAACCACGGAGTCAATTCCAGCCTCCACTCTCTGCCACCCCACTGCCAGGGAGGGGCAGCTGGACTGGACTGTGCCACCAGTCCCCCCATTCCCATCCCTGCTGCCCTCCCCAAAACCTCACTGGAGCAGCCTAAACTCAGCAGAGGTGTCCTGGCAATCACTGAGGCTGGATAAATCAGGCACACTCAAGTGTCACTTTTATGGCCGTGCTCTGAGCTGAGAGCACGTGTTACACTGCAATATATGGGGGGGAAATGGGGTTGAAAGCTTCAAATTACTGTAGATGCGTAATCCAGGGTTGAGGTGGCATGGCTGGGAGTGTGTTTTCTGTGGGGTTTTATTGCCCTGTGGAGGGGTCTGGGGTGTCCATCGGGGTGAGGTACAGAGCAGGGAGTGAGGCCACACTGAAACACAAATCCCACCTCGTGCCAGGCTTCTAACAAAGCTGCAGGGTGATAAAATATTCTGGATTTCTCTTTTCTATGGGCTGGAGAGCTGAGGGCTGGCCCTATGTCCCCTGCACACCCCCTGCCCAGTTTGGAGAGCAGAGCTTCTCCCAAGCAGGTGACTGTTCTTCCCATTTATCCCAGTGCAAACTGGGTCCAAGTGGTTCATTTGTGAAAATTCACTCTAAACTGAATACAAGGTGTTGGAAATCAACCCTCTTCTTTTGGGGGAAAAAAGTTGTCTTCCCAGGTAAACTGGATTTTGCAAATCTTTGAGCTCTGCACTGGGAGACCCCATTGGCTGCACACAGACCTGCCAAGCTAAATTAAAATGCCAATTATTGCATGTTAATTAAATATTCTCCAATATTCATTGCTAAGACGCAGCTAATAAATGTTAATACCCAACTGGTATGTAGCATATATTAGACATAAGAAACCTGCATTAAATCCTGCTTTCCATTCACAGTGTAGCCAAACACCAACAGTCAACTTGTTTCTCACTCTTGCATTGCTGCTTCCAAAACTTGGGGCCTTGACTGAGACAAGGCATTGAATGGCAAATGCAGTTCTGCAAATATTATGACACATTGTTTGTCATCTGCCCTAAATATTTAACAGTTCCATTTTGCAAGATTTTTTTGCCACATGCTGAGTATTTTGCTCCTGATAGATGCTAAATTTGACTGAGGGAATGGATTCCATTCAGGAGCTGACAGCCCCAAAACCTTGTGAGGATCTTTGCTGTTGGCATCCTCTGTTTAAAAGAAAGCAGAGAAGGGGAGAAAAAAACCCCACAGAATGCCCTGGGAAAATTGTTCCTGCTTAATCCCATCTCCTCTCCTCAGAAAATCCTTTTTGTAGGAAGAGATCAAAGGTCTGTAATAGATTTCAACAGGTCTCCAGGAAGTGTGGGATGCAGAGGGAGTGACCTGCCCCTGCTGCTGGTGCTTGGGGCAGCCAAAGGTGTAATTGGGAGATTCAGAGACTGATTTTGCCTTTTCCTCTTCCTATTTTAAATGTTTTAGTGTTGTTAAGCAGTGGAAAAAACAGATTTTTCCAGGATGTGGCACTTGCTGGGCACAGGAGGTGGGGGCAGCACAGGGGCCCACACTGGGACCCGTGAGAATAAAAGCTCACAATTTTATACAAATTCCTTCCCAATCTGTCTTGACTGAAATATTTTATGGTGGGAAAGGTCTGCCTGAGGAGGGCATTTTTGAAACCTACAATCTTCAATATATTTTATGAATGGCTATTTTCCCTCTCTTTGTTTTAACCCTCTCCTCCCATTTCTTAATTTTCAATTCTGAATGCCCAGGCTAATTACAGCTGAAAGATTTGCTGGCTTAAAAGAAGCACTTTATTCCAGGGAATGAAAGAAAAAAAAAGGGAATGACAAAAAGGATCTGCTGTGAAAAATGCTTTCATTATTTTCCTGTCATCTGTACTCTTGGTTTGCAAACAGCCACACACAGACCAGGGGATGTGAGGGGATGTGCTGGACCTGCCTGGCAGCAGGGCTCCAAAGGGATTCCACATCCCCTAAATGATCAAAACTGTTGGGGAAGATGAAACAGGAAAGCCTTATAAATATGATTGCCTGCCAAAAGATTTTGAGAATATGGAAACTCTAAGTGAGATTGAAGTGAAAGCAAGCTTTGAGATCCCTCAGCTACTGAACAACAGGAAAACAATGGCATGGCCAGCTGAAGGTGATCCCCTTTGGATCAAACAACACCCTCTGCTTGCAGACAGGCCCAAGGCTCAGAGCAGACCCTGCTGGCTTGGCAGAAGGGGCCCAAAGAGGAGTTTTTAGGGTTTAAAATGTAACCCAGTGTGGCAATGTAATGATTCTTATAGGCTGTATGGAAATGCTGTAGGATTTGTATCTTGTACTAGGTTGGTTAGTGAGAATTAGAATATTCAGTACAGAAGATTTATGGTATTGTAACGGGAACTTCACTCTCTCATCCTCTTTTACTCTCTCTCATCCTCTTTACCACGCTCTTGCCTTCTCTCTCCTCTCTCAGCCTGCTCTGAGCTGTGGCTGGCAGCTCCCAGCAGGGCCCTGCACCCAGGCCCTTTGCAATAACCCACAAGTTCCCAGCCCTAGCTGCAGAGATCTCTGCTCTCTGTCTATCCTGAACTCCTAACCCCATCACTCCTACACAAACCCAGCTTTTAAAAATCTCATGGAGGAGCAGCTGGCATGGGTCTGAGCTGGTGCTGTGCTCTGGACACGTCACTGCCCTGGCTCAGGGAGGGTGGCTGGGTGTCCCTGTCACTATGGTGGGTGCCCTGCCAGCTCCCAGCCTGCCCTGGCATTGGGTTTATCCTGCTCCTGCCCCTCTGCCCAGGGTCAGGGCTTGGCATGTACCCATGCAGAGCTGGGTGCTCACAGCAGAACGGGGTCCTGGTCCTGTCTGGGCTGAGCTTTTCCCCTGGGAAAAGGGCTCTGATTGTGCCATGGGAGGGAACTGCACCCAAACACAGCCTGGGGCTGAGCTCTGGGGAGGGCAGCACCTGCTGTGGGCACCCCGCTCAGGGAGGTGAAGGGCACCGAGTGCCATCAGCGCCACGTCAATGCCATCAGCACAGTGTCACTGCCATGATCACCACATCAGTGCCATGGGCAGCATGTCACTGCCATAGGCACAGTGTCACTGCCATGGGCACAGTGTCACTGCCATCAGCACCGTCTGAGTGCCATGGGCACAACATCACTGCCATGGGCACTGTGTCACTGACATGGGCACAGCGTCAGTGCCATCAGCACAGTGTCAGTGCTATGGTACAGCGTCAGTGCCAAGGGCACAGCAGCACTGCCATGGGCACTGTGTCTCTGCCATGGGCACAGCATCAGTGCCATGGGCACCACATCAATGCCATCATCACTGTGTCAGTGCCATGGACACCATGTCAGTGCCATCAGCACCGTGTCCCTACAGTACTGGGGACTATTGCTCCAAAGGGAGATCCTGCTGTCACAGGATCCACTGCCAATGATCCCACTGCAGATAGATCCACTGTCACAGGGATCCACTGCCAAAAGGATCCACTGCCAAAAGGATCCACTGCCAATGGTCCCACTGCCAGAGGAATTCAGCGTCAGTGGCCCCATTACAGGAGGGATTTACTGCCAGTGACCCCACTGCCACAGGGATCCACTGCCAGTGATCCCACTCCGAGAAGGATCCAATGTCAGTGACCCCACTGCCAGAGGGATTCACTGTAAGTGGCCCCACTGCCAGAGGGATCTGCTGCCAATGACCCCACTGTCAGAGGGATCCACTGACAGATGGATCTCCTGCCAAAAGTATCCACTGCCAGTGATCCCACTCCAAGAAGGATCACTGCCAATGACCCCACTGTCAAAAGGATTCACTTTCAGTGACCCCACTGCCAAAAGAATCACTTTCAGTGACCCTGCTGCCAGAGGGATCTGCTGCCAATGATCCAGCTGCCACCCTGGCAGAGCTGAGCGTCTCAGTAGGAACTGAACCAAGTGTCTGCTAATGAAGCTGAATATTCATTATTATGACTAAACACAGTGAATCACAAATTAAAATGGGTAAATTATTAGCTGGTGGATCAGAAAAGGGGGAATTAGAAAAGCATTCCAATTCTAGAGGAGGTGGAAGAGGAAAGCTTTATTAAGAGATCCAAATCCAGTTAAAACTGAGTGTTAGTCACTGTGCAGGGCTTCACACAGCCCTTTGTCACTTGAGACAGAGGATGTCACTGTGCCACTGGCAGCTCAGCACTGACCTGACCCTGGAACTGCTCACACCAACCCTGGTGCCCTGATGTTTTGTGGAATTCTGAGATTCATCATCATGATCACTGTTTGTTTAATGCTGAGAACACTGTTTCCTCTGCTCCAGAGTTATGAATTACCAAGGATTATGTGTTCAGTGGCTTCCATTGATTCATGCAGAGCTAATTAATGGGATACATCAACCTATCATAAACATGAGCAATAACTCATGCCTCGTTAGCACCAATGAGCAAACTGCTCCAGGGAGCAGGCAGGTCTCTGGAAGGGTTAATGGATCTACTGATTGAAGTGAAACTTCTTTTTCTTTTTTTTTCTGGAATAGGTTTTTTTCTGCCATTTTTTATATTTTAAGGTGTGTCTCCTTTGTAATGGTGTAAACTGGGAGCTGTAAACTGGGAGTAGCATGAATTCAATGGAAAAGTGGTTTGAAGAAGTTTGAGATAAAGGGATATTGGTGAGTGGGAGCTGCAAAAGGAGCTGAGCATGCAGTTGAGCTGAATTTGACTTTAATTAAAAAGCATATTGAAGGAAAAGATTTCTGACAGGAAAGCTGAGGAGTGAAGGGTTCCTATTTCCCACCCTATTTATAAATCAGTGAACACGAGCTGGCATCCTCCTCTCACAGGGGCTGTACAGTAAGCAGATTGTCTGAGGGGAAACCACATCAAGTTGGGCAAAACAATCCTCCTCCTCTTCCTCCTGTGTGTGGGATGAGCAGCAGGGAGCAGCCCCATGGGGGTCACTGCTCCGTGCCTGGACCATGGAATGAATTGGGGACAGCATCCCTGAATTTCCTCTCCTTTACAGATAACTGCTGCAGAACTTGAGTGATATCTTCAGTTTCAGAGTTAAGTGACATAAAGCAAGATTAATCAGTAGAGCTGCCCATGTGAAAGCAAATGCAGAGAGGATGCAGCAGACACCCCCCACTGCAGCACCCAGCCAGTTCCTGCAGCACTTTCTTCTTGAGGCGTGTAATATATTTAAAAGCTATTTGGAAAAGATGCTTCTAGCATCTTCTGGCCCAGCAGTAAGTGGGACTGTGCTGAGCAACAGCACGTGAATCTGATTAGATGAAGTGTCGGGTCACTGCCACTTGTCCTCTGCAATACTCAGAATTAAGCTGCTGCATGTCAGAACCCAGGACATGTCTCTGGCTGTCCTGGAGGGCTCCAGCCCCTGCCAGGGGGCTCAGAGATCTTGGCACAGAGCCTAAGACCTCTGTGCCTTTGACTTTGACCCATGGAAAAAATTACCAACCTTATATGAAGAATTAAAAGCCATGAAAGTTTAAGTAGAATGGTAGTGAATTTATCACAGGGTGAAAATGTAGAATTTTAGGGGTTTTTAGAATGGGGGTTCAGGAAGCAAGATGGAGGAATCTGGGCGTGTCCAGCCTTTCTCCTTCTTCTTCTTGGCCTCCATCTTCTGCTGTGATGGTGGCACTTTTGGATTGGTTAAGAGTAGAGACACACTGTCTAACATAGGTGATAGGTATTGGAAAATTATTGTAAATAAAGTACAGGTAGCTCTAAGTATAAAAAGCTGACACCACCCCAAGGGCAGGGACTGTGCCATAACCCAACCTGCCAGACAGACCTCAGCAGGTCAGAGAAAAAACGTTATAGATAAGAAGAAATGAACAACCTTGAAAAGCAGAACAGAAGAATCCTGACTCCTTCTTCAGCTGCCAGGCTGGGAAAAGAGACTCTCTGACACATCTCGGGGTCAGCCAGGAGCACAGAGACTCTGAGACTGCAAACATGTGAGTCCCAGTAAAATCCCAACAAGGGGGCTGGACAGGGGGCACAGGGCTTTCAGGTGCATCCTCTTGCCCTGATCTGTGCTCTCCTACAGCTGCTGTTGACCTTGGCTGCTCTGCCAGGGTGAGTGTGTGCAGTTCCCCTGCTTTGTGGGATTCCCTTAGCTAAAATCCACCAGTAACATCTTGGGGCTGTAATGATGCCTCAGGATTTTAGCTTTTATATTTTTCAAATCCTGTACTGCACTAGTGTGTAACTAAACACACTCTAAACTCCATATAGAATCATAGTTACTGTCTTCAGATTGTGGCCAGGCAATATAATCCTTCTAGGCCTGAGATCCAGGGATGCCCTCTGCCTCAGGCCCCGAAAAGCAGAAACAAAAGTGAATTGTGGGGGGAGAAATTTAGGGGTATCTGACTTCATTCCCACTGTAATTGGAGGATTAACCCCTGATATGTAAATGGACCAAATTTATATCTGTCTGAAAAACTTGTGACCATCTTCCATTTTGGGTGTAGCCCCTGGAGGGGGCTTTGTCTGCCCTAAATATACCTGAAGGCCTTTCATTAAATATATCTGCTTTTACTCTCTTCATTCTGTCTGGCCTCTGTTTCTAGGTAGGCCCAGAAAAGGCAGCAGTAATGATGAGGCTATATGAGGCAGCTCTGGGAATCAGTGGTGGTGCTCCAGCTCCTGTGGTGGGCCTTGCTGCTTGAAATGCAGCAACATTGCAGAAAAGATCTGAAACTAAACCATGAAGTGAGGTGGGGTCTGTCCTTGCCCACCTCCCTGCTGCCCTAGGGGTGCCCCATGGAGGTGACCTTGCCTTCCTTGGAGCTCTGTGCATCTCCAGGCTCTGCTCAGGTCCCTCTTGGGAAAATACTCACAGTGGTGTGAATTATTTCACTTCCTAAGCAGTGTTTATGGAAATGCTGCCAGGCCTTACCTAAGTCAGGTCTCAGCAGACAATGAGTGGGATAACCCAGCTTAGTGCTTCGCTCAGCTTTGTAGGAGAAAGAGAATCCTCCAGCTTTACAGTGCAAAGAGGAAAAACAGACACCAGCTAGAAGGCAAGGGGAAGAGGGATGTGACTTTTGGAGCTTGCAGGTGGTAGGATTAAGGCCCAGGAAGGTGATTCTCTGCTCAGGATCAGCAGTGACCCTGGCTCAGTGTGGATCCTCTCTCTCCTGGCAGGTATGAGGGAGCCAGTGCTGCCTGGAGCTCCAAGTGTGATCCTTTCCCATCCTGCAGCAATAAAATGCTTCTACCCCAATAAACAGGAGTTCATTTCAGTGCATTCGAGCTCTTTGTTCAGTTTTGTGGATTTGGGAGGTTCTTCCCAAAGCATTCATGCTGAACTAACAAATTTTTATTAATGCTTTCAAATGGAGATGAAAATTATGTGTTATCTCAGAGATGTCAGGCTTGATGAAACCAAAAATCCTACAGCTACAACTCCTGTTCCTCCTGCTTTGTTTAGCTGAGCCTTAATGCAGTAATGATCCTGCAGTCCCCTTGGAGATGAAGAGAGAAACCCTGACTGGATTAGCATGTGGAACTCTTTATTCCAACTGGGTTTCTTTTGCTTGCAAGAGCTGCTCTGAACTTCATTCATTAACGTGCTGTGAAAACAACTGAATGGGTTCCAGACATGACTTTCATGGCATTTCTTTCCTTTCTCCCCTCACCTACGGAAACCCCCAACTCCTCATTTCTTCCACTAGAGTAATCCAGACACAAGGGTGTCCCAAGTTAATCTCTGGTCAATAGAATCCCCTGGCAGTGTGAATATTGCAGTTGGTCAGAGAGAACCTCACCCTCATTCCCTTGTCCCTCAGGGAGGGATGGCAGCACTCCCAGCCCATCCTGGCAGCACAGGGGTTTGGGGACAGGTGGCTTTGGCTGCCAAGGTGTCACACACCTGGCTTTGGCTGCTGAGGATGTTGTGGCTCTCCTGGGGACACCAGGACCTGTCCCCATGGGCTGGTGGCTCTGCTCAGTCACACTGACGAGCCATGGGCCATGGTCATTAGTGCAGCGTTGTGTGTTGCTTTGTCCTTCACAGATTTTACTGTTAATAATGTTATTTTTAGCTTTCCCTCCCAGAACTCATCCAAGCAGGGGTTGTTCATCTTGCTCAAGTGTATTTTGAAACACACTCTTACAGGGTCTATTGCGTGAATATTAGAAACTTATTTTTTCCTTGGGTGTTCTTCAAATAATCCCTGCTTTGAAATGCTGAAACAAAGACACACAAAGGTCTGGCTCTGCAGGGTGAGTGCAAGCGAAAGGTCACAGAGGAACATGGGGGTTGTCTGAGGAGCTAAAGGGATAAATACAAATGCCTTTCTGAACTTTCCTCCTCCTCCTGCTGCTCACTCGCCCCCACTGGAAACACTTTTCCAAAGGAAAGGGGGAGACTTTTCTCTTTTCTGAATCTTTCTGCAAATTTTCATTTTTTAAAGTGGAATCAGATAGTAATAACTGGGCCTTTTCCTGCATTAATACAAGGAATCTTCCCAAAGTCACAGCAGTATTAGAACCAATGGGGCCAATTCCCTCCCTGGGTTTTCCTGTGACCTTTCAAGTCTGCACAGAGCTACACTTTGTATAAATAGACTGAAATAATAGTGAAGGGTGTGGGTTGGTTCTTTAGTTTAGAAGCAAAAAAGGCTTTGCTTAGATAAACACGGCAATCCTGTGCAGAAAGGTCAGAAACTGAGCCCTGTGGGCAGTGCAGGGCTTGCAATAAAAACCTGAATTGTCCCTTGGAGTCACCTCCCCACACCAAAGCAGCCCTGGGCTGCATTTTGGCTGCAGCAGGGCCAGCACCCAACATCTTGTAGGTTTAAACCTGGTGCCTTTAAACTCGTGGGGGACGGGATGGAGGTTTGTACCTGGTGCTGTCACTGGAAGCTGAAACAGGAGCCAGAGCAGCCCATGGATCTCATCCCCCAGGGAAAGGCTGTGCCAGAGCATTATCCTGCCTGCAAACCCATTGGAATAGCCTGGTTGGGGTTTGCTGTGGCTCTTGGAGACCAGGCAGGGCAGTGCCCAGGGCAGTTCAGCTCTCAGGTGTGTAGGGCAGTGCCCAGAGCAGTTCAGCTGTCCAGGTGTGCAGGGCAGGTACTCAAGGTCTCCAGGTGCGCAGGGCAGTTCAGCTCTCAGGTGTGCAGGGCAGTGTCCAGGGAAGGTCAGACCTCCAGGTGCCCAGGTGTGCAGGACAGCTCACCTCTCCAGGTGTGCAGGGCAGATACTCAAGGTCTCCAGGTGCCCAGGGCAGCTCAACTCTCAGGTGCCCAGAGCAGGTACTCAAGGTCTCCATGCCCACCCCACGCTGGGCTGGCAGTGCCCAAGCCAGGAGAGCCCTCTGCCAGGGCACAGCTGTGTCCTACTTGTGTCCCTGCTGCCCTGCCTATTAATGAGCAGGTATTTTAGGGCAGAGCACCGGGGAGTTGGTTTAATTAGCAGGTTACAGGGTATTTGTGCTTAAATTAACTTTGGCTCCATTTCCCTTCCATTGCACAGACTCAGTTAAAACAGAAGTTACTGGTTCAGGGTCCTGAGCAAGAGGCTGTGGCTTCACCTACCAACAACCAGAGGCTGGACTGAAGGCTGTGATGTGACATTCTCCATGGGTGTATAAAAATAAACACATGCAATGGCCTTTCAGTAATTCTGTGCAGGGTTTGGGCATGGGGACAGAGCATAAACACGGCCATAAAATCACTGCAACATCACACTGCTCAATGACAATATCTTGTCTAATTATGGAAAGCTCAGAGACATCCTCAAGAAGATATAAAATGGAAATGTAGGTATGTGGATGGATCCAGGATGAATCCTGAGGAGACTGAGTAAAAGAAGTGGGTATTAATGAGTAGTGCAGACACAAGGACTTGAGGAAATTCAGCTATAAAAAGATGGGGGAAAGGGATTGTCTGTATAACCAGGAAACAGCTAAAACAACAGACCAAAAGGGAGGCATAAAGCTGGAAATTGGGTAATAAATCTCTGCCCTCATCAAAGAAGAGACAGTTCTATTGGAAAATAAAAATAACATTCTAGAACACAACAAAGTGGAATTTATAGTCCAATTAAAAATGCACGACTGAAAAAAACCCAAACCTCAAGTACTTTTCTTCCTACTTTAGGTAGAACGCAGTGAGAACACAGCATATGGTGGGGGCTGATCAGAAACTGCAAGGAAAGAATAGCTTGGATGTAAAATTGACTCAGGGCTTCTCTCAGCCTTGGAGGTGGTTTGCAAAGTCACAGGCTGCCCCAGAGCTGCTGCCTCCCCCAGTCCTGGGAGTCATTTGCTCTCCACCAGCTGAAAGTCTGGCTCTGGTGCTCCAAGAGAAGTTTGGGAAGGGCTTGCAGGGGATGGCTGTGCTGTTTATGACAGGACTGTGGGTGGGGGTCCCAGCTGTGGGTTTCTCTGGGTCTGGATTGAAGGCACTTCAGACAGCAGTTCATGTTCACACTCAGGTGTTTATTATTTCTTATCAGTAAAACAGTCTCACTGCTGTGAGTTCTGCAGTTTTTCATTAGAAGGCACAAAATGGCCAACGATCTCTTGGTACAAGGTCTTTGAAGACTAAACTGTCCAATTAAGAACTGACACCTGGATTATCTAAAAATCCCAAAACCTCAATTTCTCACCAAGTGATACACCTACACTGCTCTCTATAATGCATTTCACACTTTTGTGGATTCCAGTCTGTTCTGGAATTTAGGAAACTTTCTCCATGAATGAGGGTCACAGTCAGTGCTCCCCTGGGGGTCAGGGCACCCCAGAGCAGACAGAGAAATATTCCCAATGCCCTGGGTTTCCACAACTGTGTGGGGATCTTGTAGGTTTAAACCTGATGTCTTTAAACTCGTGGGAGTTTAAAGGGTGGAGGTTTGTACCTGGTGCTGTCACAGGAAGGTGTAACAGGAGCCAGGAGCAGCCCATGAATCTCATCCCTCAGGGAAATGCCGTGCCAGAGCATTATCCTGCCTACAAACTCCTTGGAACAGCCTGATGACAACAGATTGTCTCATTACAGAGCCCACAAAAACATCTTTAAGCATCATAAAAAACAGAAGTGCAGGTTTGAGGACAAGCCTGTGACTCCCAAATGACACAGAACAGGGGAAGGAACACCAATGTGCTGCACAGGGACAGCAGATCCCTCTTGTCCAGGGCTGGTGGTGGCACTGGGGAGGACAGAGGGGTCCCTGTGGGGTTTCAGCAGGGAGAGAATCCCCCCGTCAGTGCAGGGAGGGAGAGAGGAAAACAAGCCCTGCTGCCATCACAAACACTCCTGAAAACTCAGGGCAGCTTTTGCTTGAGCAACAAAAGCCAAACTGGCCACACAAACCATCTGGAGCTCCCTGTGGGGATTCAATAAACTCCTGCAAATTGCTTCAGACATTTCCCACTCTCTCCACTCATTTTATGCGCAGAGTTCAGCGAGACACTGTTTCCTATTCAAACAACACTTGTCACTTACATTTGGGTCGTTTTTCTTCTCTCTGGCAGTTCTTTGCTTTTCTGGCTCTTTAGTTCCGTGCGTGCCCTCAGTGTGGAGGGGCTGTGAGCCTTGGCAGGGCTCAGGGCAGGGCACAGCAGCCCCAGTGTGGGGTACAGCAGTGTGGGTGGTGCCTTTCCCTTGGTCCTAAAATTACCAGCCAGGCACAGTGAAGGGATAAAGGGTTTTTATCTTGGTATTTAATAAGGATCCTTATGGTGCACTGTGACCGTGTTCACAGGGGTCTTAGGTTGAGGGAAGAGACAAGGATTTGATTCCATGTTTCAGAAAGCTTGATTTATTATTTTATCATATATATTACATCAAAACTATACTAAAAGAATAGAAGAAAGGATTTCATCAGAAGGCTAGCTAAGACTAGAATAGGAAAGAATGATAACAAAGGTTTGTGGCTCAGGCTCTCTGTCTGAGCCAGCTGGGCTGTGATTGGCCATTAATTAGAAACATCCAACATGGGCCAATCACAGATGCACCTGTTGCATTCCACAGCAGCAGACAATCATTGTTTACATTTTGTTCCTGAGGCCTCTCAGCTTCTCAGGAGGAAAAATCCTAAGGAAAGGATTTTTCATAAAAGATGCCTGCAACAGTGCACCACTTTGCCAAGGTGGAGCGTGCTGAAATGCACACACATGAGAGATCACGTATGTAATTTAATTAACCTTGCAAATTAGCATATCTAACAAAGATCCCTCAATGAGAGGCTTGAATGAGTAGTGTGACATCCTCCTATTTCAAAGTATTCCTCCCTGGATGAGCCCAATCCTGGTTTATGGGATGTATTTTAGAGGGGACCTTCGTTTCAGGACTTTCCAGCCTCCAACTGCAAGGCCTTTAGGATGTTTGATCTTCTAGCCTAACAGAATATTAGGACTATGTTAAATTATTAGACTTAAGGAATCACAAATATGCATGTTAAGGTCAAGTTACTGAGAATTCATCCACACTATATAAAAGAAAAGGCAAAAAATCATCATGGCATCATGTGGTACAGCAGTGTGGGGTCCACCACCACCCCATGGAGTGCCACAGTGACACTGGTTGTGCTCTGGGGCTCAGTGCCTGCCCTTCCCCTCCTTTCCCAGAATTGCTGTGGTTTCCCCTCCTGTCCTGCTCCAGCCCTGCTGCAGTGCAGGCAGCCGTGCCAGCAGCACCAGCTGGTCACCACGTCCTGCCTGCCTGCTGCTTATCAGGAGTCCAGCCACAGACACTCACACTCCAGCAGTGAATTATGATATAAAAATAAGCCCAGGCCTGATTATTCCCTTTGTCTGCTTTTTGCAGACAGATGCTCCATTATTTGTCGAGCCTGTTCTCAAACTCCACCACACATTCGTGGTGTGGGGTGTCTTAGATTTGCAGGCACTTTCATGTCTTCATTTTTAAAGTGCGTTCTTTAAAATGCCCTGCAGATGCACATTTTGTGTGGTGTGTTAGAGTGACCTTGTGCCCCAGGACAATGCAGTCAGCAGTGACCAAAGGCCACAGGAGCTTTGCTTCCCAGCCCTATCAGAGATGTAGATCCCACCACAGGCTTGACCTGGAGAAAGCATGTGGGTATCTACCACAGGCTGTTCCAGACTGCAAGGCAAGATGTTTTCTATTACCATCTGTATGGCAGATTATCTTTTGTCAAGTGGGCAGTTTTCCTTATCTCTCTCTGAGTCATCATACCCACTCCTCCCTCGGGAGGGGACACCTGCTGATAACAGCCATTGAATGTCCCTGCATGGCTGATAAGAACTACAGCATCCCATTGGGAGATGGGAGCCCAGAGGGAGGAGCCAAGCATTCCTACCCGGATAGAATCTGGAGATTCTGGAACACCAGCACGGCTCCTGCACTGGATTGCCCAGAGGAACAGCAGCTGCCTCTTCCCCTGGATCTCCAGAGGCAGAGACTGCACCTTTCTCCAGGATCCCTGCTCCAGCAGAACCACCCCTGACACTGCAGGAGGGCTGAGCCACAATTCCAATGGGACTGCTGCCAGCACCCTGACCCACAGGGTGTCAGCTTGGGTTCTGACTCTGCCAGTGTTGGTTTCGTTCACTGCATTGTTTATTTTGTCCTTTTATTTTTCTTCCCTATTAAAGAACTGTTATTTCCTGCTCCCATATTTTGGCCTGAGAGGCCCTTAATTTAAAATTTATAGCAATTTGGAGGGGTGGGGAGGGTCTACATTCTCCATTTCAGGGGAGGCTCCTGCCTTCCTTAGCAGACACCTGTCTTTCCAAACCAAGACAAGGCTCATCTGAAGGAAGAAGAAACTTTGTTGTGCTGACTCTGAGTCAGTTTTCTGCTGGACAGTGTGGGAATGTGCTGAAGGAGTGATCACCAGCCCCTGATCCTCTCATCCCATGACACACAGGCTGAACTCTTTAGTGCATGTTCTCTCCTCTACTGGATGACCAAATAGGTATTTCTGGGGCCTGTCTACACTTGATTTGCTCAGCTGCAGGTTGTCTGTGAATGTAGGAGCTCGCATGATGAAGAATTATTACCTTGTGTTGAGCACATTATCCCTTATCTGTCTGCATGGCATATACATGGCAAGCAGATTCATTAAAAAAAAGGAGTTTTGCATTGAGGATATTTGAAAATATTGTGCCTACTAGGGTTGTTATGCACATGGTGGATAGAAAAGAGCCCCTGCCTACTCATGGTGCTGCTTGTGACATTCTCAAATCTCAGCCCTGTCCCATCTACCTATGCTGCAAGAGTGTGTCCTGAATAAGGGGATTTGGTGGAGCTCTGCAGTTCTCAGCAATTTCAGCTCCCAGGGATACAGAGGAGCAATTTCCCTCATCTTCCTTGCCATTTCAGGTTTCATTTCCAAAGAAACTTAAAGGAAAATTCAGCCCAAATTACCCTGTATTTGCCTCCCATCCGAGCAAAATTGTATGATAGCTTTTACTCGATTTCTGCATGAAACCCCGTGTCTTTGTTGAGCTCTTTTTGGATGGATCCAGCTAAATAAGAAAGAAATGCAGGTGTTTGAAAGGGTAAAACCCAGGCTCGAATCACTCCCAGCAAGCTTGACTCACTGCAGCTCTCCAGCCAGGGAAAATGAGGGAGAAAATCTCCTTTCTAAAGTCCTTTCAGCTCCAGTCCTGAGAACTTGTCCTGAACTGAGCTCCTCTCTGGGTACCTGGAGCCCCTCAGCATTTGGCAGTGCTGGGATGGATTCCTGTGGGAATGGAAAAAGCCCAGGCAAGAAACACTGACCTGGGCCAGGCTCTGTGCTGCTGGTGCCAAATCTGTTTGTTCTGCTTCTAAAATAATAATAGAACAAATTTTCTGAGCATCTTGGCGCCAGACTTCTCTTCCCTGAGTGCTTCAAAGGAAAGAGCTCCTTTTTTCAGCCCTGGCTGAGGTCACTGAGGCTGCAGCACAACAGCACTCCATGGCTTTCAAAAGCATTTTCAATTAACACAAAAATCTAATGAAAGCACGTAATCACAGGTGCTCAGCTGCCACGGGACTCATTGGAGACGCCAACTTCAAATGCCTCGTCTTCAGAAACTCCTCTAAAAAAGGCTTTTTATGCCTGTTAGTCTGAGACTTGTGCCTTCAGCCAGGGGGCTGGTATTTACTTCATTCTGACAGAAGGAAAAGCCACTTTGCCCTGCAGGGGCTCACACTGGTCCCAGCCAGCAGCAGCCCAGTGGTGAGCAGTGCCAGGTCCTGCTTGGTGCTGCCCAGCCCAGAGCCACCCCTGGTCATCATCATCCCTTGGGAGGTCTGGCAGCATCTCCTGGGTTCCTACCTTTGGTCTGAAAGAGTTTGACTTCTATAAACCAAATTGAAACCTTGAACCTGCGTTCTTCCCCTTGGCCTGAAAGAGTTTGACTTCCATAAACCAAGCTGAAGCCTTCTAAATGATGTGCAGATGTGCATGGCTGTGTTGGCTGAGTGGGGAACTCCAGCTCCTCCAAACAGCCACAAATTGCTCAAGTTGGGCCACTTGGTTGCTTTTGATAGCCAGGGAAAAAGCCAGTGTAAATTTAATACTGACCAGACTGGTCCCAGCCAGCAGCAGCCCAGTGGTGAGCAGTGCCAGGTCCTGCTTGGTGCTGCCCAGCCCAGAGCCACCCCTGGTCACCATCATCCCTTGGGAGGTTTGGCAGCATCTCCTGGGTTCCTGCCCTTGGCCTGAAAGAGTTTGACTTCTATAAACCAGACTGAATGTGCAGATGTGCATGGCTGTGTTGGCTGAGTGGGGAACTCTAGCTCCTCCAAACAGCCACAAATTGCTCAAGTTGGGCCACTTGGTTGCTTTTGATAGCCAGAAAAAAAGCCAGTGTAAATTCAATAGTGACCAGAGTTTGACAGTCATGTATTAGATTTGTGCCCTGGAAAAGCAAGTGAAAGGAACTTTTATTATTAAGTGTCCCTACAGCACAGAATATCTGAGCATGAATTCACCGGGCTGATTCAATTGGAAATAATGTTTTCAAAAACAAGATGCATCTGTTCTCACCACCCCTAATGCGATTATTTAGTGCCCTACTGTTATACTGTTGCAAGAAATAAGATTCACTGCATGCTAAAAATGACACCAAAAATTGATTCAGGCAGAGGAAGTGTGTCTGGAGCACCAGTGGTGACCCAAGCAGCTGTGCCACACTAGCACACTTCATGGGAAGTGCTTTTTATAGCACCACCAGCAAGTGCCTCACAAATGGGCTGTGTTTTGTTCACAGCCCTCCAAACACAGCGCATTGTTTGGAGTTCTTGGTGCAGGGACACATGGGATGTGTCACTTCCCAGCAGTGGGAACTGTTGGGGTGGGGGGAAGAAGGATTAAACCACATAAAGTGGAGAAGAAATAGCCCTTGAGTGCCTTTTCTGCCAGAATACTGTGGTGTTGTGAGGTCCCCAGGATGAAGTGAGAGATGAGAATTTGACTACAAGTTCTCAGAAGGCTGATTTATATTATATTATATTATATTATATTATATTATATTATATTATATTATATTATATTATATTATATTATATTATATTATATTATATTATATTATATTATATTATATTATATTATATTATATTATATTATATTATATTATATTATATTATATTATATTATATTATATTATATTATATTATATTATATTATATTATATT